>NC_141996.1:4622373-4900853 GCF_049901715.1 Pseudonaja textilis | reverse complement strand
CACCAAATCTCTGGTGGGGAAGGCAGCTGCTCTCTCTGTCTTTAAAACACATTTCTTCTTTGACCATCCAGGGAAATATAATATTCTGCCTTTTTAATATTCCTCAAAATAAATTGCCTTCTTCTAGGAGAGGCGTGGGTGCCAACTTTATAAATAGGGAATAGAACCACAGATTAAACCAAACCCAGATCAAACAAGGCTTGCTTAAAGCTGCCTCAGAAATTCAACCTCACCTCTACTTCCATCCTCTTCGAGATTCATCGTTCATTCCAACCAATTTTGCATCCAGTTTGGGGTCTGAGAAACGGTGACACCATGAAATGATTTCCAGGATAATTTTTTTTTAATTCCATTCAAGGTTTTGTTCCTCACGCAAATCAACATCGGATGCAAGTGGCCAGGCACAGATTTTTCTAAAATGTCCATAAAATGTAATCAGTACTGGGCTTTGCTTTAGAAAAAATACAAGGGAAGTTAATGAAGGTGTAGTGTTTCCGAAGCAATGCTCCAAACAGAAGAGACGGCTGGGAAAATATCATCTTACAAATATGAGGGGAAAAGTTTAGCAAAACACACAAACCCTCTCCGGACATAAAGTTTCTTTCTTTCTTTTTAACGCAGGCGGATTTGTTCTTCTATTGTGTAACACTGCCATCTTTTGGAGATTGGGTACGTCGCCTCTGAAAGATGAAGAACATTCTTCAAAAAATAGAATATAGAATAATCGAGTTGGAAGGGACCTTGGAGGTCTTCTAGTCCAACCCCCTGCTCCAGCAAGAGACCCTATTTCAGACAAATGATTGTTCACTCTCTTTTTGAAAGCCTCCAGTGATGTGGATCACCAAAAACTTCTAAAGACAAGTTATTCCGTTGGTTGATTGCTCTCGCCCTGAGGAAATTTCTCCTTAGTTCTAGATGGCTTCTCTCCTTGGTTAGTTTCAGTCTGTTGTTTTTTGTTTTGTCTTTTGGCACTTTGGAAAATAATTTGACCCCCTCGTCTTTGTAGGAGCCCCACGGGAGTCGAGCTATTCTCCAGAGCACCTGAGGGCAGGACAAGAAGCAATGGATGGAAACTGATCAAGGAGAGAAGCAACTTAGAACTTAAGGAGGAATTCCTGACCTTGAGAACAATTAATCAGTGGATTAGAAACTTCAGAAATTGTGGGTGGCTTTCAAGAAGAGATTGGACAACCATTTGTCTGAAATAGTATAGGGCTCCTCCTATCTGAGGGGATTGGACTAGGAAACCTCCAAGGGGCCCATTCCAATTCTGCTAATCTATTCTATTTATATATTCTATTATTGGAAGACTGCTTTCATGTCATCCCTCATCCTTCTTTTCATTAGACTAGACATACTCAATTCCTATAACCGTTCATCGTATGTTTTAGCTGCCTAAATGCTAAAAAATAGCATCTTGTAGATCCCACGAGTTGATGACTTTTGTAAATAAAAGTACATTGCAGACTTTTACCCAAAATCAGTCAAAGCAGGCAGGCAGGTTGGATTGCTCATAGAATCACAGATTCACTTAGAGATCTGTGTTTCTGCCATCAGCTATCTGAGTCTGTCACGTAAAATTTGCTTGCAAGCAAACTCGTAGCATTTGCTAGCAAGCAAACTCACAAAATTAACTCACAACACACCATGTATGTAAATATTGAAATTTTTATAAAGAAGGGTGCAACTTTTAGCCAAAATCAGGCAAAGCAGGCAGGCAGATTGAGTTGCTCACAGAAACATTCAGAGATCTATCTTTCTGCTATCAGCTACCTGCACTGAATAATAGAAGCTTCAGTCCTAAGGGAGGTTGGGCTCTGCTTAAAAGCAGAGCGGAAGATCTAAAGACTAGCTAGAAAGTAAAGAATGCAACCATTTCCTGCTTTCTAGCTAATCTAAATCTCCGGCACAGCAGAACAGCTGATGGTCGAGAAAAAAGAAAGGAAAAAGAGCAACTTAGCAGGCAAGTTTGCCAGTTAAGGAGTCAGTGGGTGGGGAGGGTTCCCATGGGCCATGTGGACGGCGCAGGCTTGAGTTCCTGCACAGCCTGGATTAATTGCTTTGGGGGTTGCTCGGGGTGGGGGTGACATTTCTCTGAGGACCACCAAAATTTTGCCGCAGCCCACCGGTTGGTGACCCCTGTTCTAGACCGCTGTTCTACCCCCTGCTGAAGACAGGGACCCTTATACTCTCCAGGTCAAATGGTTGTCCAGAAAATCTCCCTTGATGGAGCACCCATGAAACAACCTATTCCATTGATTAATTATTGTCAGGAAATTTCTCCTTCCTTCTAGTCCCAAAGGTGTTTTTTTCAGGAGGCAAATGGACTTTCTTGATTTTTTTCTTTGGAGGCCATTTCGCTTCTCATCCAAGGAGTTTCTTCAACTCTGACTGGATGGTGGGGAATGGAAGGGTCTATATTCCTTGCAGAGAGCTGGTCATTTGCATCCTTTTAGAGGGTCGTTGAGGCCACTTAGAGGTTTAGCTGTGTCCTTGGGGTTACTTGAGTAGTGCAATTTTTTTTTCCTCTGGAAATCCATTCCTACTCCCACTTCATTCCAAAGGTGTTCATCCCAAATTGTACAGCTCAAAGTCTGTAGAGATTCTCAGTCATTCGGGTCGCAAAGGTGCTTTTTCAGGAGGCAACTGGACTGAAGAAGCTTCTTGGATGAGAAGTGAATTGTCTTCAGAAGAAAAAATAAGAAAGCCCTGAAAAAGCACTTTTGGGACAACCATGACCTGGATGATGGAGAATCTCTACAGACTCCTGCCTTCTAGGTAGGATCCAGTGATGGGATTTAATTTTTTTTTACTACCGGTTCGGTGGCCGTGCTTGGTGGGCGTGGCAGGGGAAGGATACTGCAAAATCTCAAGTCAGAGGTGGCATTTGCCAGTTCTCCGAACTACTCAAAATTTCCACTACCGGTTCTCCAAAACTGGTCAGAACTTGTTGAATACCACCTCTGGTTGGATCGCTCTTTGATAAGCTTCCACACCTATAACTTCTTGTCTAGTCCTCTCTCTCTGGTGCGAGGGGGAAATAAATGGACACCCCCTTCCCTATCACAACCCTTCAAGTATTGGAAATAGCTGTTACGTCCCCCCTGAGCCTTCTCTTTGTTGGATTAAACATTCCTAGTTCCCTTACCTCTTCATCACATGGTTTAGCCCAGTGGCGGGACTCGATTTTTTTTACTACCGGTTCTGTGAGCGTGGCTTGGTGGGCGTGATGTGGCTTGGTGGGCGTGGCAGGGGAAGGGATACTGCAATATCCCCATTCCCTCCTCACCCCACTAACCTGCTTTCCAGCTCCGTTCTCCTGTGCAAGACAACCAAAGGAGACCCAACCGATTATCTGGGACTCGGGAGGCGGAGAATAGATGGGGGTGAGGCCAATCAGAGGTGGAAGTTGCTGGTTCTCCAAACTACTCAAAGTTTCCGCCACCGGTTCTCCAGAACCGGTCAGAACTGGCTGAATACCACCTCTGGTTCCCTAAATCATCTCTCCTGCTCTTCTCGGCACTCTTTCTAGCAAGAACTGTGCCTGGTTTCCATCTTCAGAGGGCAGATACCTGGAGGACAACACGGGTGTGGAGAAAGCTCAGAGGAATGCAAAAAACAACAACCGTGAAGCTAATCTCTATTTTGCTAGGGTTGAAAAATCTTTAATCCGGAACTGTATTGTCGGTTGACCAGGATTAAGGAAGCTCTGGAGAGAAAGAGGATTAGTAGCCAGTTGCAAACATGTCCTCACTAAGGAGCTTAAAGTTTCTAAATGCCTGTTGTTTTTTTTCTTCCACATCCAGAGTATACAAACTGTTAGCTTTGATTAACATGCTAATTTAAATCTGTATGCATTTTAACCATCTGTTTCGTTCAGAAAGAATGCCATGCTAGCTTCTTTTTGACATTCAGAAAAATTTCAGGCTTGCTCTTCGAATCATACAGTAAGTTAATCTTCATAATATAGTCAGTCCTCCTGAATGTTACAAATATGGTTGCCATTTTACCAAAGATTTCGACTTCTCCACATTGAAGGTTTATGACCACAGTCAAGTCCAAAATGGACGCTGTTAAGCAAGACGGTCATTAAGCGAGTTTTGCCCCAGTTTAGGGCTTCCCTCGCCAGAGTTGTTAAGCGAATCTCACTTCCCTATTAGCTTTGTTTGTCAGAAGTTTGCAAAGGGTGATCATATTTTTAGTGTTGCTGTTTTCCTAAGCTGCATTAACAGAAGGAGACAGTCAAGATCAAGTGAGGTACTAATACCACTCTGTAAAGCCTTAGTAAGGCTACACCTAGAGTACTGCATCCAGTTTTGGTCACCACACTATAAAAAAGATGTTGCGACTCTAGAAAGAGTGCTGTTCTGACCAAGGTCTCCTGAGACCGTGATTAAGCACATGCTCAGTTAAAACAACTCTTGCTAAATTTTAACGCCGGGAATTATGTTCATTCCCAGCCGGTAATGAGTCCCAAACAATCCCTCGAGATAAGCACCCACCTTTCTCTCCTTTGAATTGCTGCCAACAACTAAAGTGAAAAAATAACTATTAAAAAACCAACCGAACTACAAAATCTACACAGAGTTTCAAGGTTTAATCCGAACAGAGTGAACGACTTTGCTTCCTGCAAAGGTTTTTCCACCTTTGCCTGTCCTTTATATGACTAAAATCCCAATTAGTCTTTCCAAAACCAAACAGAGAACAAATTCACCATGGAGTTTGCAGAGTCCAAACCAATCGGAGTGAACGATGTTGCTTCCTGCAAAGGTTTTCCTACCTTTGTACTTCCTTTATAACTTATGGGAGGGGCAATCACCTCCAAGCCTTACTCCTGAGTCGCCCCTTTTGTCTCAGCTGCTCTTGCCTTCTGGCAACTGTGCACATACGCTCACTGGGAACAGGCTCCCCTTGTTTCTCTTCCTCACTGCTGCCAGACTCTGGAGGAAGAAGAGGAAGAGGTCAAGCTATTTTCCAAGGCACCTGAAGGCCAAACAAAGAACAATGGATGGAAACTGATCAAGGAGAGATTCAACCTGGAAATAAGGAGAAATTTTCTGACAGTGAGAACAATAAACCCACGGAACAGAAGTTGCCCTCGGAAGTTGTGGGAACTTCACCACTGGAAGCTTTCAAGAAGAGATTGGACTGCCCTTTGTCAGAAATGGTATGGAATTGTTTTTCAACCTTGGCAACTTCACGATGTGTGAGTTTCAATTCCCAGAATTCCCCAAACCATGTAAATCAATGTTTCTCCACACTGGCAACTTTACGATGTGTGGACTTCAACTCCCAGAATTCCCTAGCCAACACGGGATTCTGGGGTTTGAAGTCCAAGCCTCTTAAAGTTGCAGGTTGAGAAACCCTGCTCCATGGTGTTGACTTAGCAATAGATTTCTGCTCAAAATTCACGCTCCTAAACTAGAATTTACAGTAGATCCAAGTCTAGCATTTTAACAATTATGATAAATGGACACTTCTCTATGAGCTGTCATAAAAACACTGATTATATGTAATAATTTTTCATAGATGGTGTTCAACCACAGTCTTCCTCCCTCCTCCACTCTTGCCTCTCTTAGAAACCCTCTTTTTTCAAAACACACATTTTGAACTATAGGTGGTCCTTGATTTACAGCCATTTGTTTGGTGACCGTCTAAAGTTACAACTGTTGTCCCCAAAACTTGGCTCTTCCTTGGTGTCAAAGCCGGGATAAGTCACCGGACACAAGGTCTAATACAAAATTATACTTTTCTTTCGGTACTAAGATAAAAGGATCTTGGTTTGAAAGCTAACCAAAGGCCCTGATTACAATCTTACAGCAATTTTTTATAGTCAAGGAGTGGTCGCATTCAGCCCTTCGCCCTTCCCGAATAATGCATGCATAACAGACAACATTCATTGATTATTTGGATCTCAACCTCTTACATAGCTAAATGTCGCGTCACCTATGTTTCACCCCAGGTCACTGGTATTTTGCAAAGAGTCCCGGTTTCATATGCCAGCTATGTGGTTTGGGGTTGTTTTTTTTTCCATATAAGCAAGCTATTCTTGTCCCTAATATCCTGGCTAGTGGTTTAAGGTGCTAACTTCTGCCGCGCTAAGAATGTGCAGTTCCAACCCCTTTCCTATTGCAGAGTAGCTCAATGCACCACTCCCTGTGACCCTGCCCCACTTTCCACAGAGAAAAGTAAAAGAAATTTTAAATCTTTGTCCCCCGTAAGCCCCCTCCTTCTGTAGAGAGGGACAGGAAGAGCAGATACAGATACAGAAGAACAGAGTTGGAAGGGACCTTGTAGGTCATCTAGTCCAACCCCCCACCCAAGCGGGAGACCCTACACCATTTCTGACAAATGGCAGTCCAGTCTCTTCTTGAAGGCCTCAGGTGATGGCGCTCCCACAACTTCTGAAGGCAACTACTGTTCCATTGAATATACAGTAGAATACCAGAGTTGGAAGGGACTTTGCAGGTCATCTAGTCCAACCCCCCACCGCCCAAGCAGCAAACCCTACACCATTTCTGGCAGAAGGCAGTCCAGTCTCAAGGCTGCTTAAGGCACATAAATTAAGACAAGAGAAAATGTTTTATCAGAATTCACGTTCCTCACTCTCACGTCCATTCCATCCATACCTGGGGTCCTATCTCCACATAGGACCCTTCCTCTGATCCCCCAGGGCCTCCTCTGTACATACATTCCATCATCTGATCCTTCACAACAGCGCTGAAAAACAAGGACTGATCCTGACCATTTTTCACACTTACGACCGTTGCAACATCCCCCTGGTCACGTGATCAAAATTTGGGCAACTGATTCGTATTTATGATCGTCTCAGGATCATGTATTCTCTCTTTTGCGACCTTCCGACAAGCCAAGTCAATGGGCAAAGCCAGATTCACTTAACAACCGTGTTACCAACTTAATAACTGCAGTGATTCACTTAACGACTGTGGCAAAAAAAAATGTCACAAAATGGAGCAAAATTCACTCTCTCTCGCCTAACGGCAGAAATTTTGGGCTCAGTTGTGGTTGCAAGTCGAAAAGCTATCTGTACTTCATTACCACGACAGGTGGATCCAAATCTTTGTGGGGATTTCTTCCTATTATTATCATTGGTGTATAATAAAGTTTTTATAAATAATGCCCTGAGTTATTTATGAAAATAATAAAGGTGAAATGTAAACAAGTAAATAAAATCCTAACCCTAACAAAAATGTTAATGTATGGTATTAATAACTAAATCAATGTGTATTAGTTAACATATTGCTTATTATTTTAATTATAATATATTAATAATAGTAAAATATTATGTTTATGTTTCTATTCTTCATTTATTGTGGATATGTTATCATTTTATTATTACTATTAGATTACTCAGTTATTTATATGTATGCACATGTACAATATAGGTCAGATTATTCATTGCGTACTGCAAACAAAGTAAAAACTTTATTCATTCATTCATTCATTCATCCTCACCTCATTCGTTCGCCTCCCACCTCCTCCCCACTTCCCGTAACAGGGAAGCCAAGAACTATAACTCCCGTGATCCAGCGCGCTTGCGGGAGGCGTCACTTCCGCAAAGAATCTCCTTCTTCCGATTGGCTGACCTAGAGCCCATCTCTTCATTCTCATTGGCTGCCTGGTGACCCGTCCTGTGATGGAAGGGGGCGGAGAAGGGGGCTTTGCAATTCCTGGTTTGCATCAGATCAAAGCGATTTGCAGCCAGTCGGGGGGGTGCAGAAATTCAATTTTGCGGTGGGGCAATGCGGGCTAGAAGCAGAACCCATAATGCGCGGACGGTTGGGCATGCTAGGACTTATGCTTGAGCTGCAACCATCCAGACGGGAGCTAGAGAGCAGCAGAGAGCCGGGATTTATTGCATCGCGTTGCTCCTTCTAGGGATTCCCTGAAATATTTGCAGCTTTGGGTATCCCTAACGGTGGGGCGCCCGCTTGGAGAAAGGTGGGTTGCAGAAGAACTGGAACCTAAAGTTGGAAAAGGTATCAAAATAAAAATAGAAAAATAAATCAATAAGGCTTCAATAAAGTTTTAAATAAGTTTAATTTAATTTTAAAACATTTAGTGTAAACTTTAAGCTGGGTTGGTTTTGTAGTGAGAAAAAGAAAGAGAGGAAGAAAGAAAAGAGAAGGAAAAGAGAAAAAAGAAAGAAGGAAGAGAAAGAAAGAGGAAGGAAGGGAAAGCCGTGAAGGAAAGGGGAGAAAGAAAGAAAGGAAGGAAGGGGAAAAAAGGAAGGAAGGAGGAGAAAGAAAGAAAAAAGAAAAATGAGAGAAAGGGGAAGGAAGTGGAAAGCAATGAAGGAAAGGGGAGAAAGAAAAAAGAGAAAGAAATGAAAAAGAAAAAAGGGAAGGAGGGGGAAGAAAGAAAAAAGAAAGGAAGGAAGGAAGTGGGGGAAAAGAGGAAGGAAGGGGAAAGGAAGGAAGGGGAAGAAAGAAAGAAGAGAGAAAGAAGAAAGAAAAGAAATAAATTATTTCTTATTTATTTCAAGGTTAAGACGATACTTTTGCATATATAATTTGATTTGGGCAACCCTTGGCTCTGGGCACTTGTGCATTTGTGTGCAAAAGGCTAAGTTTTAAGAAGACATCCGTTTGTCTGAAATGGCATAGGGGTCTCCTGCTTGAGCAGGGGGTTGGACTAGAAGACCTCCAAGGTCCCTTCCAACTCTGTCATTCCGTTAAGTTTGCATTTTATTTCCCGCTTGTCTCTTAAACTGCTAGATGTTTGGGGTCCGCTGTGTGCGCTGCGTTCTTCGGCGCTGTTCCTCCTCCGTTCCATCTGCAAAGAGCATGATGGCTCCCAGGCTGCTCGCAATCAGGGAGGCCTTGGCGGTCCGAGATCCAACTGGACTCGATGTTAAAATTCAGGTAGGTGGGAAGAGCACAACTGCCACCTTGTTATTTATTTATTTGACTTTTAGCTCCCTCTTGTTGCCTTATAAGTAACTCGAGGCAGTGGAGATACTTAATAATTCTTCCTCCTCCTGTTTTCTCCACAACAACCCTGTGAGGTGGGTTGCGCTGAGAGAGAGAAAGAGAGAGTGGCTCAAGGTCACCCAGCAGCTTTCAGGCTTAAGGTGGGACTAGAACTCACCGTCTCCTGGTGATTGGCCCAAAGTCATCAGGCAGAATTCTACTTCCTTTTGGCCACAGTTGTTAAACAAATTGTTTTTGTTAAGTGAATCGGGTGGTCATTAAGCAAATCCAGCTTCCCTGTTGTTTTTGCTTATCAAGAAGTCATCTATCTAACTATCATCTTATCTAATCTATATATGTCTATCATCTATATATCTATCCATCCATCCATCCTGTCTATCCATCTATCATCTATCTTATCTAACCATCCATTTTATCTATCTATCTTCTATCTACATCCATCCATCCAATCTATCATCTATCTCATCTATCCATCCATCCTATCACCTATCAATCTATCATCTATCTTATCTACCTATCAATCTAATCTATCTATGTCTATTTTTCTATCATCTATCTGTCTGTCTGTCTATATCATTATCATCTACATCTAGCTTATATTTATCTCATCTGTCTATCTATCTGTATCTATTTATCTGTCTATATCATCCATTATCTATCATCTGTCTGCCTGTCTATCAACTATATCTGTCTGTCTATATCATCTATCATCTATCTTATCTAACTATCAATCAATCTGTCATCTATCGGTCTGTATCATTTATCTGCGTCTGTCTATCTATATCACTACCTATCATCTATCATGTCTGTCTATATCTGTCTGTCTGTCTATATCTATCTATCTATCTATCTATCTATCTATCTATCTATCTATCTATCTATCTATCTCATTATCTGTCTATCATTATCTAATCTATCAAATTTATTGGCCGCACATCTTAACCATAGAGTAACTCTGGGCAGCAAGATTAACTATAGAAAAGAATACCACGAAAGTATTTTTAAAAATTCCTTTTCCGCTACAGAACTCTGCCTAACTCCCTCTTGGTCCTACACATCCATTTAATCCCTGCTTTCTGTCCTGTCCAGGGTTGGGTCCGTTCGGTCCGGTCTCAGAAAGGGATTTTGTTTCTCCACGTCAGCGATGGCTCCTCGTTGGAGTATCTCCAAGTGGTGGCAGATCCACGTTTGGAGTCCAGGTTGATTCTTCTTCTCTGGGTAGCTGGATGGGGGCGAAGGGGTGGGCCTACACTACTTCAGGCTGCATAAGAAAGTGGCTTTCAAAGCATAACAGAGTTGGAAGGGACCTTGGAGGTCTTCTAGTCTTACCTCCTGCTCAAACAGAAGACCCTATATCTGTGATGGCGAACCTATGGCACGTGTGCCACAGGTGTCAAGCAGAGCCATTTCTGCCGGCATTCGAGCTGCAGGCAAACTTACCTCGCTGCGCATGCACGCACCTCACAGCTGATTTTTTGGATGATTTGAGGCCTTTTTCGGCCTCCCAGAGGCTTGAAAAAAGCCTTTGCAGGATGAATAATAGGCCTATTTCTCCACTTCCTATAATACTGGAAGTGATGAAATGGGCCTATTATTCAGCCTGCAGAGGCTTTTTTCAAGCTTCTGGGAGGCCGAAAAAGGCCTCAAACCAGCTGTGAGGTGCAGTGCAGGTAAGGGCGGCGCGCACATGCGCAGGGGGCATGGGGGGGCTCACGCATTGCCTTCTGGCTGCTGGCATGTGAGTGCGCACACACAAGCACGCACACAGTTTTTGGCACAAAAGCCCCAAAAGCTTAGCCACCATTTCGGATAAATGGCTATCCAAGCTCTTCTCAAAAACCTCCAGCATCTATAACTTCTGGTAGCAAGCCGTCCCACCAGGGTGGATAAAAATCAATGATTTTTAAAAAAATAAAAATAAAAAAATTTAAATCAGACCTTTTTTTTATATTTATCAAATTTCTTTTAATAAAAGGCTTTTAGAGTAAAAAAAATATATCTAAAGATAGTTTTTCTGTTTCAGATACATTAATAATTTAGTTTATTCAGCATGAAATGGAGCTTAGTTATGGAGCCGGAGGCTGTATATTCATTCAGCAATATTTACGTTTTTGGTAAACTCATTCCATGAATCCAAGCTCTGTAAGCTGGAAACGTGCACTGCATTGATGCATTCACACACAATTTCACAGTAGCCATGAGGTAAATCGTAAAAGTTCAGGAATATTCCTTCATCCCATTGTTTTGCAAATCTATGTAGACTACAAACTCTATGATTGTTTGGAGAGTAATGCATCTACCACCAGGCTCTAAAGGTGAGGAGGAAGGGCAAGCAATAAAAATGAAAGTGAAACCTATTCTAAGCAGCTTATAAATACCCCGTTTCCACAAAACTCTTGGCTATGGATGTGTCCCATTGGAGAATATACATCCACCGGGGGTGGGGGGGAAGACCAGGATCAAGGGTGAAATGAATGATGTGTCTTAGAGTCAGCTGTACCCAGGTAACGCCATCATAGCCGCTCCAAATAAATCATTTTTTTTTTTTACTCTGAGAGATGCGGCTAGAGGCTTACGATTTGAATGGGGGTCGTTTGTCGGAGCTCTGACAGAGCCTGTGCTTCAGATATTCTCACTGATCCAAAGTCCTTCGGTCAATGTTTTTACCCTAAAACTGATTTCTGGTTTCATTTCAGGACGCTGACTTTTGGCAGTTCCGTGGAAGTGCGAGGGAAGCTGGTGAAAAGCCCGCACAAGGGACAAGGGGTGGAGCTGGCGGCGGAGAATATACGTGTGGTGGGACCTTGTGACGTTTTGGTAAGGGGATTGTCCCCCTGTGGGGCAATGCTGGGTCGGTCATTTTTTGCTCGAAACTTTTCTGCAAAGGGATTCAGTTGTGGGCTCATACAGCTTAAATTCTTGAGAAAGGATACTTTATTTATTCGTTTGTTTTATCTGTACCCTACCTTTATTGTTGTGGATATGCCTAGTATTCCTTCTTCTTCCTATTTTCCGCACAACAACAACCCTGTGAGGTGGGTTGGTCTGAGAGAGAGCGGGAAGGAGGGGTACTGGCTCAAAATCACCCAGTCGGATTTCATGCCTAAGGCAGGACTAGAACTCACCGTCTCCTGGTGATTGGCCCAAAGTCACCCAGCTGGCTTTCATGCCTAAGGCAGGACTAGAATTCACCATCTCCTGCTTTCTAGTTTAGTGCCTTAACCACTACACCAAAGTGCTTCTGTATACTTTGTATATATTCTCCCTTCCTTAGGCCTTTCCTCTGAAATATAAAGTCCATCACTCCCTGGAATATCTCCGGGAGCTGCCTCACTTCCGATGCAGAACCAACGTACTGGGCGCCCTGTTGAGGGTACGCAGTGAAGCCACGGCAGCAATCCACTCCTATTTCAAGGTAATTCTGGTCTTGGGAACTGCCTGCCACAGGATCTAGGTCCATCAGGTCAGAAAGCTGCCCGTTCGTTGACAGAAGTGCCTGCTAGCCGGGAGACCCATATCCAGGTAGTCCTTGACTTACAACTACAATTAAGCCCAAAATTTACGTCATTGTGTGAGACATTTGTGAATTTATGTCTGTAATGGCAGGCTTCATTATGACTGTAAATCAAGGACAACTGATAGATTCTTACATTCGCGTGTTAACTTAATTAAATGTATTTTATGTTGCATACGAAGATCCTGATTAGGAAGAGATTATTATGGAGCAATTCAATTTGTGCTGTGGCTCAGAGTTAACAAGGACTTGATAATCAGTATATATTATTTATGTAATTTTATCAGTTCATTAGCTAGCTCAAAAATCAGCTGCCTGGTGACACCTTTCACAGACTAACAAATTTAATTAAAAGCAGATGCATTTGTTAGCAAAAACTTCTGCCTTTTAATCAATTTGTTTGGCTGAAAAGGTGCAACCAGATTGCTAATTTTAGGCTGTGATAGATTAAGGTATTTTTCCTGCTACATTAGCAACTTCATAAGCATATCTAGATGCGTATAAAGTAATTAACAAGTAAAACATAAAAACATTCATAGCAACGGATGCTAATAACATACATGGCTTTCCTTATACAAGAACGTTTTACTGATTTGAACCTTGTGATAACACTAAATCTTAGAAGCCTTTGGCCATCTGAAGTTCCTGGTTCTACAAGAATTGCACCATTAAAATTGATTTTTTTTTTCTGTATTTGCCCTCAAAGTTTGACTTCTGATGACGTCCCTGCGGGGTTTTTTGGCAATGTTGGCCAAGCTTTGCATGTTTGGTATTGGTTTGCTATTGCTTCCTTCCTATGGCTGAGGGGCAATGACTGGCCCAGAGTCACCCAGCTGACTTCTTGCCAAAAGCGGGACTAGAACTCACAGTCTCCTGGGGATTGGGCCAAAGTCACCCAGCTGGCTTTCGGGCCTAAGGCAGGACTAGAATTCACAGTCTCCTGGGGATTGGGCCAAAGTCATGCAGTTGGCTTTCTTGCCTAAGGTGGGACTAGAACTCACAGTCTCCTGGCGATCGGCCCAAAGTCACCCAGCTGGCTTTCTTGCCTAAGGTGGGACTAGAATTCACAGTCTCCTGGCGATCGGCCTAAAGTCACCCAGCCGGCTTTCTTGCCTAAGGTGGGACTAGAACTCACAGTCTCCTGGCGATCGGCCCAAAGTCACCCAGCTGGCTTTCTTGCCTAAGGTGGGACTAGAACTCACAGTCTTCTGGCGATCGGCCTAAAGTCACCCAGCTGGCTATCTTGCCTAAGGTGGGACTAGAATTCACAGTCTCCTGGCGATCGGCCCAAAGTCACCCAGCTGGCTTTCTTGCCTAAGGTGGGACTAGAACTCACAGTCTCCTGGCGATCGGCCTAAAGTCACCCAGCTGGCTTTCTTGCCTAAGGGGACTAGAATTCACAGTCTCCTGGCGATCAGCCCAAAGTCACCCAGCTGGCTTTCTTGCCTAAGGTGGGACTAGAACTCACAGTCTCCTGGCGATCGGCCTAAAGTCACCCAGCTGGCTTTCTTGCGTAAGGCGGGATTAGAATTCACAGTCTCCTGGCGATCGGCCCAAAGTCACCCAGCTGGCTTTCTTGCCTAAGGTAGGACTAGAATTCACAGTCTCCTGAGGATTGGACCAAAGTCATGCAGTTGGCTTTCTTGCCTAAGGTGGGACTAGAACTCACAGTCTCCTGGCGATTGGCCCAAAGTCACCCAGCTGGCTTTCTTGCCTAAGGTAAGGAGAGATTAGAACTCGCTGTCTCTTGGTTTTTTGCCTGGTGCCTTAACCGCTACACCAAACCGGCTTTTAGAAATAATGATGCATTATCATTTTGGGGCTCCTGCAGACAATAGTTGGGGTTCTTCAGTAGCTGGGAATGTCTTAAAATAAATTACCCCAACCCAGTTGTGAATTAAAGAATATTCAGACATTCGACCACCAGAGGGCAGCATTTGTACACCTTCAAGTTCTCTCTGGAAAAATAATAATATTGCCTTCATGTTATGTCCTTTCTCGGAGGGCATTAAAGCCAAACCAGCTTTGTTTTATCCTTGGGCAGCCTTATAAAGTAGTCCAGAATAGGTCATCCAAGGATTTGAACCCCATCTCTGGTCACCTCAGATAGATGACCTCTAGTTTCATTAAAAGAAGGACTAGTGTGGGACATGATACCGTATTTCCCTGAAAATAAGACTCTGTCTTACAATTTTTTTGCCACCCAAAAAAGGCACCAGGTCTTACTTTCGGGGGATATTCATCCACTGACTAACCTCACTTGTGCCCCCAGCCTCCTTTTCATTGTCACAGGCCTTCAGGAACTTCTGCGGCCGGTAAGGCTTTCCTGAAGGCCTCTGCAGCCAATAACTGAGCTCTGGATCGATCCAGAGCTTTTTTATCAGCCACAGAGACCTTCAGGAAAGTGTTGCTGCAGAAAAAATGTCAGGGGGTGTGAAGTAAGTAGTAGGGCAGCTCCATTCCCCCATCCCCACCCTAGCTTAATTTTGACCCATGCACCCTGGAGAGGGCGGGATCTTAATTAGGGCTTATTTTAAGGGGTTAGGGCTTATATTGGATGCACCTGTAACAATCAAGCTAGGACTTATTTTTCAGGGTAGGTCGTATTTTCAGGGAAACAGGGTAGCACTGCTCCAATTTTTGAGGGGCTCCTATAAAGAAGAGGGAGCCAAGCTATTCTCCGAAGCCCCAGAAGGCAGGACAAGAAGCAATGAGTGGAAACTAATCAAGGAGAGAAGCAACTTAGAACTTAAGGAGAAATTTCCTGACAGTGAGAACGATTAACCAGTGGAACCGCTTGCCACCAGAAGTTGTGGGTGCCCCATCACTAGAGGTTTTTAAGAAGAGATTTGACAGCCACTTGTGTGAAATGGGTATAGGGTCTCCTGTTTGAGCAGGGGGTTGGACTAGATGACCCACAAGGTCCCTTCCAATTCTGTTTATCTGTTAAACTGTTTACTGGCCAGGTTGCAGTTGATGAATGGATTAAGTCATTGTTCTCAAATCAGCCAGGATCAATCGATCAACCTTTATTGTCAAGAGTACAACCTGTGTACAATGAAATTGGCTGAGTCTCCCTTCGTGCTCAGAATAACTATGTTTCTTTCTCTCCTATTTTGCTCCTTGCAGGAAAACGGGTACACCCATATACACACCCCGATAATTACTGCCAATGACTGTGAGGGTGCGGGCGAAGTCTTCAAAGTTGAGGTAAGGGTAACGTCCACGCTCATCACCAAAGTAGTATTCTCTAGTATGCAGCTTCCATCATTTCCCCATCCAGATTCATAGAACATCGGAGCTGGAAGGGTTCCCTCAGAGGACATCCAGACTGACCCACCCCTTTTCTCTCTCTCTCTCTCTCTCTCTCTCTCTCTCTGGAATCACACACAATTGCATTTTTGAGCACTCCGCTGCTGGTTTGTGGTGTCCTTTAGTCATGCGACTTCATTTCACGGCCGTTTTGCTGAAAAATGTATATTTTCTCCTGGATTTTGGTTCACTTAGTGACTGAAGGATTTTGGTTCACTTAATGACTGGGGGATTTGCTTCACAACCTCAGCACTTGCTTAAGGAGCGCCTCAAAAAAAAAAAGATCATAAAATCCATTTGGTCACCAAGTTATGGCTTGATCGGCAGGCTTCATTATATAGACATAACTCGTGGACTTACTTCTACAAAGGCAGTCAAACCACATCATAAAATAATCTGTTATAGGCAGGCATTACGACCATGTGATCCAAGTTACAACAGCACTGAAAAAAGTGACTTATGGCCGTTTTTTCATCCTTATGACCGTTGTAGGATCCCCATGATCACACGATCAAAAAGCTCGATAATGGATTCGTATTTATGACGGTGGCAGCATCCCAGGGAGGGTCACGTCAGCCCCTTTTGCGAACTTCTGACAAGCAAAGTCAATGGGAAAAACCAGATTCGCTTAACAACCATATTATCAACTTATCAATGGCAGTGATTCACTTAACAACTGTGAGAAAGGTCGTAAAATAGGACCAACAACTGTTTTTGCTTAAACAGCAGAAATTCCGGGGTCCATTATAGTCATATGTCAAGGACTACCCTGTTTTCCCCAAAATACGACCGACCCTGAAAGTAAGTCATAGCTTGATTTTTACATGTGTGCCCAATATAAGCCCTACCCCCAAAATAAGCCCTAATTAAGATCACGCCCACTCCAGAGTGGACGGGTAAAAATTAAGCTGGGATGGAGAGGTGGAGCTGCCCTACTACTTACCTTTGGACAGGTGTAGCCAGGCCTCGCACGCCCCAACACCTGCCTTGCTGACCCATTTCTTCTGCAGCCGGCAAAGTTGGCGAGGCTTTCTGAAGGCCTCTGTAGCTGATAAAGCTTTGGATCGATCCAGAGCTCTCTCATCAGCTGCAGAGGCCTTCAGGAAAGCCTTGCCAGCCGCAGGAGAAGTTCCGGCCTCTCGCAGTGAAAAGGAGGCCGGGAGTGACATGCGCAAGTGAGGTTAGTCAGTGGATGACATCCCCTGAAAATAAGACTTGGTGCCTTTTTTGGTGGCAAAATTTTTTTATAAAGCAGGGTCTTATTTTGAGGGAAACACGATACCTGTAACCCAGGCTGATAGCACCAGGACATCTAAAAAGTGTTTGTAAAAAAAAAAAAATTGGAGTTTTTCTCAGTGGTTACACCATGTTGGCCGACGTGCCTTCCTACCCATATCCATCTCTGAGCATTTCTTGCTCCAGCCAAAAAAATCATCTTGCTTAGATCAGCTGGTTTGGCTACCGTAAACTCATTAACTTCTCTGATCTTGAGAAAGTCCGTTAAAATATTAGTGACTTGGATAAGATCTCTGCGTTTAAGCTTTGCCCGCTAGATTAGATGACGTTTTTTCTTCCTGCTGTTTACAAGTTTAAATTTTTCTGATCAATTTGATTATAAGCTGCATTGTTTCGGCGAGCAACTTGCTGTTCTTTTAGAGAAAGGCAGACCTAAAATATTAAAATACCTTCTTTCCCCCAAAATACGACCTACCCTGAAAGTAAGTCCGAGGTTGATTTTTCACATGTGCGTGCGATATAAGCCCTACCCCCCAAATAAGCCTTAATTAAGATCCTGCCCAAGGAGCTAATCAATCAATAAATGAGTGGATGAAGTGTGTCCAGAAAGGGCTTAAAATGGAGGACAATTCATTTCACAAATGTCACGCTTAGCAACATAAACTTGGGTGCTCAATTATTGTCGTAAATCAAAAACTGTATTAAGTTATTGTATTTTATTCCAATTTCATTATAGACTGTATTTTTTATTCCAATTTCATTTTAGACTGTATTTTATTCCAATTTCATTATAGACTGTATTTTTTATTCCAATTTCATTTTAGACTGTATTTTATTCCAATTTCATTTTAAATCGTATTTTATTCCCATTCCATTTTAATTTGTATTTTATTCCAATTTCATTTTAAATCTCATTTTATTCCCATTCCATTTTAAATTCTTTTATCAAATTTTAGTAATAATTACGTCTTGCTTAGCAACAAAAATTTGGGTGCTCAACTGTGGTTATAAGTTGAGGACTGCATGGATTGCAACAGCCCCTTCTGGGAATGGATTCTTTGTACATTTGCAAAGCTGGCTCTATTTTTTTTTTTAAAATCGCCGTTTTAAACGTACCTTAACTTAGTGGTGCTGTGACTACAACAAGACTGCTGCCCCAGGGCTACCAAACTTTATATCAGGGTTTTGGATAACTTTGTGCGAGCCAAACTTCGCTTTCTTGTGGTTTGTTTAATGCTTCTCAAAAACTGCCTGGCCTCCGCTGAGGCCCCAAAACGGGGACAGATAGAGATACAGAAATGTTTCAAAGGATCAAGGAAGGGCTTTGAATCTGTGGGAAGATAATAGTAAAAGAAAGCAGACCTCTTACACAGCTATATCTGCAGGTGGGGTGTTAAAAGACGCAACAAATAATAAATCTGATTTTTCTTCTTCTTTTCTTTCCTCGCGGTGTTTGAAGGTAGCGGTTGGGTCTTGAAAGCCTCCAAGGATGTTTTTTTTGCAACAAAAACGGGTTTATTTATTTATTTATTTATTTTTGCGACCGGAGTTAGAAAATAAACTTTAAAAGACGGGGAGAGGGGATGAGAAAGGATGGGGTTTACAGCTGCAACCTTTTATCATCTCCCAGATGTTTTCGTCCAGCTGTGAAGCTTTTAGTCTCTTGCCAAATTGTCAATTAGCTCGATTTGCAATTTAATAAGCGTGTCTGGTGTCTATGAACCTGTCTGGCTTTTAAAAGGGTTCTTTTAATCTGGTTTTTTTTTTTTTTTGTAGTTGTGTATGACATTATTTGTGTATTTTTTGAGTTTCTAGAGCCGCCCGTCGCAGTATAAACCCTGGATAGCTCAGTTGGAAAATGGCACAGGTTGTCCTCATTTAACAGCTGTCTCGTTCGCACTTAATGCAGTTTTGGGTAAGGGAACTTGGCAATCAGTCCTCGCCATTATGACCGTCGCAGGCCTGGAAAGCAGAGGAAAAATGGAGAAAGTCTTTAAGCACAGTCACTTCCCAACCATTTCGCTTAACAACTGAGTGTCCAATCACAATTGGGCCAATTACCAAAGGACTGTGAGTTCTAGTCCCACTCTAAGCATGAAAGCTGATTGGGTGACTTTGGGCCAATCATCAGGAGACAGTGAGTTCTAGTCCCACCCTAGACACGAAAGCTGATTGGGTGACTTTGGGCCAATCATCAGGAGACAGTGAGTTCTAGTCCCACCCTAGGCATGAAAGCTGGCTGGGTGACTTTGTCCCAATCACCAGGAGATGGTGAGTTCTAGTCCCGCCTTAGGCATGAAAGCCAGCTGGGGTGATTTTGGGCCAGTCACCAGGAGACTGTGAGTTCTAGTCCTGCTTTAGACATGAAAGCTGGCTGGGTGACTTTGGCCCAATCACCAGGAGATGGTGAGTTCTAGTTCTGCCTTAGGCATGAAAGCCAGCTGGGTCACTTTGAACCAATCCCCAGGAGACAGGGAGTTCTAGTCCTGCCTTAGGCATGAAAGCCAGCTGGGTGATTTTGGGCCAATCACCAGGAGACTGTGAGTTCTAGTCCTGCTTTAGGCATGATAGCCAGCTGGGGTGATTTTGGGCCAGTCACCAGGAGACTGTGAGTTCTAGTTCTGCCTTAGGCATGAAAGCCAACTGGATCACTTTGGGCCAATCCCCAGGAGACAGGGAGTTCTAGTCCTGCTTTAGGCATGAAAGCCAGCTGGGGGACTTTGGGCCAATCCCCAGGAGACAGGGAGTTCTAGTCCCGTCTCAGGCATGAAAGCCAGCTGGGTGATTTTGGGCCAATCACCAGGAAACGGTGAGTTCTAGTCCCGCTTTAGGCACACAAGCTGACTGGTTGACTTCAGGGCAATCACCAGGAGACTCTGCGTTCTAGTCCTGCCTTAGGCATGAAAGCCAGCTGAGAGTCCCCTCTTTTTCTCTCATCCCAATCCACCTCACAGGGTTGTTGTGGGGAAAAGAGGAGGCAATTGCGTTGGATATATTTGCTGAGTTATTTCTAAAAATAATCAAGTCAAGATAGAAAGAAAGGAATATCCGGAAGAGACAGATGCTCGGTCTCCACGCTGCATCCACACGGCAGATCTGGGAGGCTGGGTGACTGGGCTCCCATCCATCATTCAGGCCCATAACAACATCGAAACCGGAAATCAGCTGGCGTACAGTTTGCACGCTGCCCGTCCTGGTTCGCATTCCGTTTCTCCTTCATTTAGATGCAAAATTTTGGATTCTTGTTTTACCGTTTCGTGTCTCTGCACGCATAGAAGAATCTCCTCGCTGTTTGTCTGTTACGTCAAGGATGGTTTAACGGGGCAGTAAAAAACAAAAAACCCAGAGCAATAACATCCTTGCAGGGCAAAACTCGAACAGCCTTTTTATTTTCCAGCGCTCGATTTTTAAAACAGATGAACCTCATTTATGAAAACGTTAAATTAACATGCTTAGCAGGTTTAATTGCTCCCGGAGTGAAAATCAACCACTTCACACACACACACACACGCCAAATGTCTTAAGAGTTGGATAGAAACTTTTTGTTAAAAAAAAAAAAGAGCATTTTATTTCTTCGGACCTGTTAAACTTCCAACCCTTTGTATAAACAAGCAATTATCTTTTGGGGAAAAAATGAGATACCAGCCTTGGCTTAAATTTTGGCACAGTTCACTGGCCGAACGAGTTCAGCTGCTTAGGGTAGAAAGGGAAAAAAAGGATTGGTTGAAGTGCTTCAGACTTTCCAGCCTACATGTAAGTCCTCAATTTACGGCCACAATTCAGAGCAGAATTTCTGATGCTAAGCAAGGCGGGGGTTTAAGTGTCTCACGGCCTGATTTAATGAGCTTTATTTTTATCGTGGCTAAACGGCAGTTAAACAAGTTGCGGCTGATTTAATGACCTTTCAGCCCCAGTTGTTAAGCGGATCAGTGCAGCTGTTAAGTGAATCATGTGGTCATTAAGCGAATCCGGCTCCCCCTGCCTCCCCATTGACTTGGCTTGTCAAAAGCATGCTGGAAAGGTCGCCGACGATGAACGAAACCAATGGCCAGGGGCCCGAATTTTGAACCCGTGATCGTGGGAATGCTACGACAGTTATAAGTGCAAGGACTAGTTGTAAGTCACTATCGGTCATAAATATCTCTCTCTTTTTTTTTAGTGTTGTGGTAATTTGGAATGGCCGCTACATAAAACGCAAGTCGGGAAACACCTGTATTTGAAGTCACTTAACCACCATGTTGCTTAGCAACAGAGGTTCCTGTGGTCGTAACTTGAGGACTACCTGTATGGGGCGAAAGGGAGAGGTTTTGAAGTAATCCACCTGTCCCTTTTATTCCCTCTGCTCTGTGGCATGAGGTCTAGTTACTTGGGAAGTGTCATGAGGACCCGAATTGGGTTTCCGATAGGAGAGAATCCATAATTTATGTTTCTGGCCCAAATGTTTTCAAGATGGCTGATTTAGAGTAATGGCCACCATTTTGGACTTGATGGGAGACTTATAGAAAAGTTCTTAACGCAGAGCAATGATGAGAGTTTGTCAGCCTTGTAAATCCAGAGTAATCCATGACTTACAAACACAACCAAGATCAGTACTTTCATGGTTAAGCAAGAAGGTTGTTATACGAGTCGCATCCAATTTTATGAGCGTTTTCACCAGGGTTGTTAAGTTGAATCACTGCAGTTGTTAAGTGAATCATACAGTCTTTAGGCAAATCCAGCTTTCCCATTTCACTTTTATTCATTTGCATCCCCTTTTATTATTTTTACAAATAATTCAGGGGGGCAAATATACCTAACAGGCCTGACTCCTCCTATTATCCTCATAACAGCAACCCTGTGAGGTGGCTGAGAGAGAGAGAGAGACTGGCCCAAAGTCATTTCATTTCTAAGGCAGGACTAGAACTCACCATCTCCTGGTGATTGGCCCAAAGTTACCCACCCAGTTTTCATGCCTAAATCGGAACTAGAACTCACTGTCTCCTGATTGTTGGCCCAAAATCATCCAGACGGTCTTCATTCCAGTTTCTATTGTACAAACAGCACTGTACTTAGTTTTGATTTGTATTCTACAATGTATTATTTGTATTTTAGCATTAAAAAAATGGAATGGGGAAAAAATCACGCTGCTATCAGGGTTCCGACGATTGCCCTAATTAAATCATGAACCTCGAGCCAAGCTTCAAAAGAATCCAAAAGATTTATTAGGAGGAACCTGTCAGCACTAGCCAACTCTGACGCTTGTAATTTATGATCACCTATGACCCTGTTCCCTCCCCCCCCCCCGGGTATGTCATAAATTAGATTCTCCAACTAAACACGTTCATGCTAGGGGTCATCAATCACATTCTCCAGTGAAGGATTTTCAGGGGCAGAAGATCCAGTCTAGGCTACAATCTTTATAAGATAAGAGTGGAATGTACTTCTGGTTTTAATTGCCATACTGCTCCTTCAGGTTTTTCCCCTCCTCCTTATGGCAACTCAAAACAGGCAAAGGAATGCTTTACGAGTTGACAGCTTGATTATTCCGAAGGATTGATTGATTTGCGAAATTCAGGTCACAAGCTATTTCTTCCTGCAAGGCTTACTGTATGTAGATCTTTCTGCAGAGCTGATCTTTTTTAAGACAAAAAGGAGAAAACGTGACTTTTTCACACTTGTTGCTAGGATACACTGCTAAATTTGTTTATTTTGAGTTCAATGGATTCCTTCGCAAGCCACATGCTTAAAAATACTCGGAGGGCTGGGGTTTGGTTGCCTTTTCAGGAGAGATTAACCCAATTCCAGAATGGATTAATTAATTTTTTTTCCTACCATTTAATTCCTTCAGCCTGCAAAGGAAGAACAAAAACCCGGAGAAGAACGTCACTTCTTCAATATTCCAGCATTTCTCACGGTTTCAGGACAACTCCATTTGGAAGTCATGAATGGGTATGGCTCACGGGAATTTAAGCATGATTTTAGTCTGTGATACCCATGGTCCTCAACGACCAGAACTGAGCCCAAAATTTCTGTTACGGAGACAGTTAAGTGAGTTTTGCCCCCATTTAATGACCAAGTTGTTAAGTGAATCACAGCTGCTGTTTAAGTTAGTCACACGGTCCTTAAGTGAATCTGCCTTCCCTCTTGACTTGGCTTGTCGAAAGGTCGCAAAAGGGGATCACGTGACCCCCCCCCAACCGGGACACTGCAAATGTAAATACGAGCCAGTGGCCGAGCATCCGAATTTTGATCGTGTGACTGTTGTCGTTTGTCGAGCTGGCCAAGCCACAATCCTGTTCAAAGAAAAAAACATTGATTTATTAGGAGTGATCATGTCGGCGTTAGCTGGGCGCAGCCGACACTAAAATACATCATTCATTTCTCCCCTGACCCTGGATTTCCCTCCTCCCCATTCCCTGGATGTATATTCTCCAATGGGACACCTCCATAGCCAAGAGTCATCAATCATGCTCTCCAGTAATATTTTTGCGCGCCGACAGCTTTGGGCTGCCAAGGCGATTATCAGAGGCATTTAAGGAATGCGCTGCTTTCCCCCACTCCCTTTCTGCTGGCAACTAAAAAGACCAAAGGAGTATTTTTTTAGTTGACAACCATGGGGATTCTGCAACAGTTGTGTGATGACCCGGGGTGTGACACAAAAATAACCAAGGCACAAAAATAGAAGAAAGTCCCTTTAATGCCTCCAACTTGGCCCCAATGTCCAATTATCCTTGGCTGGAAATCAAACTCTTAACAAAAACAGTTTATGGAGGGAGTAAATACAGTCCGCATTAATTCAAATTAAAAAACCCAACACAAACCACACTGAAGGAATTACTACGGCAGGCAAGGATGATTAATTGCAGACTTCTATCAGATAACGCAGCAACCACAGTTGAGAGGAAACCAAAACATAGATAAGCTCTGACAAGAATGCACGCTTTGCTTCCAGAACCTTGCCATGCGCAGTTTGTCCTTTTAAGCAGTCCTCCCAACTGCAGCCCATGAAGGGGATCAGGGCCTCTTCCTCCCTCATAGATCACGCCACTCACATTTCTCCCTTCTCCATTCCTCCCTGCGTGCTCTAGGATGAAGAGGGGATGGCTCTGGGTCTTCCTCTGAATGCCCATCTGGCCTGTGCCCTTCCCCAGTTTCCTCCACAACCACTGGAGCCACATTCCCGCTCCCTGTTAGCTGTTCCATCTCTCCCTTGGAGTCAGACTCCAACAGGGGCATGACAGGTCGTACATGTGAAAAACAGTTACGAGTCGCTTTTTTCAGGGCCGTTATAATTTTGAAAGGTCACTAAATGAAGCAGTTGTGAAGGCCACCTATAATCATCATTGAAATAATCCAGCTAGTTATTTTAGCATTGTTCAGAATCTCTATTCTGAGGTAATCTCGGCCTGTTTAGTATCACCCGGTAGAATAAATAAGCAGGCTGTTCAGTGTACAATACAAGATTTTGGGTTTGTGCTTGACACTTGGTTCTTCAACAACTAGTTCCTTTTTAATTTTTAAAAACCCCAAACAAATCGAGCCCTTCAAAATAGATCAAATGCAAACCAAATTTAGAAGAGCTAAATATATCTATATATATGTATATATTTTTTTGGAGAGAATTCCTTCATTGGAGCCAAAATGCCACTCCTAAGATCTTCAAAGGGGATTCACAACCCAACCTTTAATGGGTTATAACAGACAAATTAGGTGGATGTGGACGATATTTTAGGACCTTGAAGTGGCACGCAGAGCCATCTTCGCTGGCACGTAAGCCGTCGCCCCGGAGCAGGTCCACTGCGCACGCGCGCATGCCACCAGCCCGCCAGCTGATTGTTGGGTAGCTGCCGTGCAGGGGCGGGGCGCGTGCGGGAGATACGACTACAACTGGGAAATACAACAGCACTTAAAAAAGATATTGCTCCTTCTACTTATGACTATCACAGCATCCCCAGAGTCCCGCAGTGAGAATTGTCACTTAATGACTGCAGCAATTCACTTAACGATCGCGACAAAAAATGGTAAAATCAGGCGCGGCTCGCTTAACCGCCTTGCTTAGCAGTGGAAATTCTGGTCCTGATTCTGGTTGTAAGTCGAGGATTACCTAAAATGCATGAGGTAAAAAAAAGAGAAGGAAGGTCGATAAATCTGATTTATAACTCACCTTTGTAGCCTAACAAGCAGGGTCTCCTGCTTGGGTGGGGGAGGTTGGACTAGATGACCTACAAGGTCCCTTCTTGTTAATTTGTTAAATCTGTATATTGCCTTCCTTTAAACTTTTCAGTTGTCTTTTTTTTTGAAGAGTTTAATTCCTCTAACGAGCCAACCTAGTTTTTCTCTCAACCTGTTCTTTCTTCCTTCCTGTATTTGTTTTCCATTTTCAAAACTCATTCATTCCATTCAGATCAGTCCTTTTCAAACTTGGCAACTTTTAAGGTGCGGGGACTTCATTCTGGGAATAATAATATATTAATCGCCTTCTTTGCACTTCTTTCTTTTCCACCATACATTACACGGCATCTTGCTCTCAGCATTTTTTTTTGCAGTAATCCGTTTCCTGTCTATTCAATTTTTTGCTTCTGGTTGACATCCTCATTTCACCAGGTGTTTCTTTTCATATCTACAATTAGCACAACCTCGTGCACGTCACATTTTCATTTCTTTCTTCTTTTGTTCCACATCTCTCTTTCTCTAAGATCAAGTCTTGATATTTCCAGTTCCTCTCCTGTCCTGTCTTCGCAATCTCTCATGCATTGATTACCTTAATCATTTTCTCGTTGGTTTAAGAATAACAGTGTTGGAAGGGACCTTGTAGCTCATCTAGTCCAGGGGTCGCCAACCTTTTGGACCTCAGGGACCACCAAACCCATAATTTTAAATCCCAAAGACCAGAGACCCTGGGGAAATCCCCCAAAAAAAGTCTGCAGGAAAATTCCCAACCCCGTTTTCCTACCGATCAATCATTCTTTATTTGGGATCGCAGGATACCATCTCCCGCTCCGTTCTCAGGGGGGAAAAGAGAGAGAGACTTTTGGCTTCATGCAAGGAAAGCAGCAGAAGCCGCAGAAGTCTTTCTTTCTCTTTCCCCAAACTCTGCCAGAAATGAGTGTTTGCCGGCGCAGCCTCTTGAAGCAGGAGGCCTTGCAGGGTCCCAAAGACTCACTTCTGGCGGAGTTTGGGGGAGAGAAAGAAAGATCTTTGGTGCTTTCTTTGCGTGCAGCCAAAAGCAGCAGAAGAAAGAAGCGTAAAAAAGCAGCCCGGTGGCCAGGCGAGGCTTATGGGGCAATTTCCCCCCTCCGCCCTTTCCCTCCTCCCCTCACTACCTTGTGTTGTTCACAATGCAAGCGACGCAAGCCTTGTGTTCCCACGGGCCATGTGGGCGGTGCAGCCTTGTGCTCCTGCGCAGCCTGGATTAATTGCTTTAAAGGTGACATTTCTCTGCAGACCACCAACATTTTCTCGCGGACCATCAGTGGTCCCCGGCCCACTGGTTGACGGCTACTGTTCTCAAAGCAGGAAGATACCTTATACCATTTCAGACAAACGTATATCCAATCTCTTCTTAAAAAACTCCAGTGAGATCCACAACTTTCTGGTGTCAAGCTGTTCCACTAGTTCTGTCAGGAAATTCCTCCTTAATTCCAGGTTGCTTCTCTCCTTGATGAGTTTCCATCCGTTGCTTCTCGTCTTGCCCTCAGGTGCTTTGGAGAATAGCTTGACTCCCCCTTCTTTGGGGCAGCCCCTCAAATACTGGAACACTAAAATCTTTGGAATCCTATCAATTCATTTTTGACTGGATCCAAAGAGAAAATCTTCTTGGTCTTTTCCAGAAAAAATGTCTTAACAGACCAACGAATGTATTATGACGGTTTACAGTCATTTTCTCGTTGGTTTACAGAATAACAACGAGTTAAAAAGGACCTTGGAGGTCGTCTAGCCCAACCCCTGCTCAAGTGGGAGTTGCTGTAACGTTTCAGACAAAATGGCTCTCCAATCTCTTAAGAACCTGCAGCGATGGAGCATCCACAGGTTCTGGAGATAAATCGTTCCAGGGATGAATTATTCTCACTGTTAGGAAATTCCTCCTTAGTTCTACGTTGCTTCTCTCTTTGGTTAATTTCCATCCATTGCTTCTTGTCCTGCCTTCAGGGGCTTTGGAGAATAGCTTGACCCCCTCTTCTTCTTTGTGGCAACCATTTAAACATTGCAAAACTGCTCTCATGTCATTCCACGTCACTTGCTTAAAACTTTGCTAAGACCTCAAGAAAGATTCAGTTTACCTGGTTAATGGACAGTCGTAAATCAAGCACTACCTGTAAATGTGATCATTTCCATGTTCAGGTGTGTCTCGGCGTGAGTGCACCCTAGCCAGCAGGCAGCATTTCGACCTGTTTTGTGTTGTTTTATGCATTGCAGGGCATTTACTAAAGTGTTCACTTTTGGACCGACCTTCCGAGCAGACAATTCTCAAACCCGCAGGCACCTGGCCGAGTTTTATATGGTGGAGGCCGAACTATTTTTTGTGGACACGCTTCAGGATATAATGCAGGTAAGATTTCCGGGGAGAAACTGTAAATAGAGCTTTTTTCTGGGTGTGAGGGCTGCAGGTTTGGTGCATTTAATTTAAGTTTTTCCCAGTTTTGTAGAAGGGGTAGGGAGCTGTCTGGAAGCCAAAGAACGCTTAATTTGTTTTTTAAAGGTTTTAAGGTCCACTTTAAAACACAGTCTCAAATCAGAGCTAAGATTTTTCAAGTTTTCTTCAGGTTTTGTATAAAATCTTGAAGTATCTCGTCACATTTATTTTTTCCTTTGGCGGATTTATATTGCTGGACCTCTGTATTTCCCATTTGATAATTACAGGGAGTTCGTAACATACAATCCTCAATCGAGAGCAGATTTTTGATCACAAAATGAGCGTGTTGCTAAGCGAGTCTGGCTTGGTTTTATGTCCTCTTTTATTTATTAATATATTTGGAAAATCGATATAGCTGCCGCCTCACTCACAGCGACTCTAGGAGGCCCACCAATGATACAAACAAAGCATAGGAAAAAAAAAAAAACCTTTGGCTACCATTGTAAAGCAAGTTGTTAAAGCGAGTCCAGCTTCCTTCCGTGAACTGCTTCCCAGAAGCCGGCTGGGAAGGTTGCAAATTCGTATTACCTGATCCCCGGGACACAGCTACTACCATCATAAATATGTGCTGGTGACCAAACACCCAGATTTTGGTTTGTGACCATTCTATGAGAGTTGTAAGTGTGAGGACCAGTCCTAAATCGTTTTTTCAATGTTGCTGTAACTTTGAACGATCACTAAATGGACGGTTATAAGTCAAGGACTGCCATATAGAAAAGCATACAGTTAGAGTGGATTCTGGAGCTGCCAAAAAAAAAAAAAAGAGGTTCAGAGTTATAATCAATAGTGATATGCTACCGGTTCGGACCGGTTTGGGCAAACCGGTAGTAAAAAAAAGCCTGCCACGGTCAGATAACAATGGCACTGAAAGAAATCAGAGTTGAAAGGGACCTTGTAGGTCATCTAGTCCAACCCCCCCCCGCCCAAGCAGGAGACCCTACACCATTTCTGACAAATGGGAGTCCAATCTCTTCTTGAAAGTCTCAAGCGATGGCGCTCCCACAACTTTCGAAGCAACTTCTGTTCCATGGGTTGATTGCTCTCCCTGTCAGAAAATTTCTCCTTATTTCTAGGTTGAATCTCTCCTTGTTCAGTTTCCATCCATTATTCCTTGTCTGGCCTTCAGGGTGCTTTGGAAAATAGCTTGACCCCTTCCTGCTCCCTGTGGCAACCCCTCAAATATTGGAAGACTGCTCTCCTCTCTCCCCTGGTCCTTCTCTTCCCCAGACTAGCCAGGCCCAGTTCCTGCAACCGTCCATTGTATGTTTTAGCCTCCCCTCATCATCCTGGTTGCTCTTCTCTGTACTTTTTCTAGAGTCTCAACTTCTTTTTTATAATGTGGTGACCAAAACTGGATGGAGTACTCTAGGTGTGGTCTTACTGAGGCTTTATAAAGTGGTATTAGTACCTCCCTTGATCTCGATTGTATCCCTCTGTTAATGCAACTTAGGATTGCATTATTTTTTGGGGCGGCTGCTGCTGCACACGGCTGGCTCCTATTTAGCTGGTTGTCCACTAAGACTCCAAGACCCTTCTCACAGTTACTGCAACTGAGCCTGGTTTCACCCAGTCTATGTGTCTCCCACCTGCCCCTGTGCTTTTCTTTATCCTCTCAGCTGATTGGCGCTGCAGCTGGTGTGGTTAAGCTGCACACGCACATTAGGCAAAGCACTCCCACCAATCCACGCTCCCCGAACCGATGCTAAAACAATTTGAATCCCACCACGGGTTATAATCTTACAGGTACACATTGCCTACTCCAAAGGTCCCTAACCACCAGGCCATGGATCGTGGCCTCTTTGGAACTGGACCATGCGAGCAACAGGCTAGCATGCTCACACCGCAGCGCAACTTCGTACAAGCGACGCGGGCAAGCAAAGTTAACAATGGCACTGAAAGAAAGTGATTTAGCGACCATTTTTTCACACCTTACAACTGTTATAGCATCTCCAGTGTCACGTGGTCAAAATTCAAAATCGCTTGGCAACTGGCATGTACTTGTGCCTGTTGCAGTATCCCGGGGTCATGTGATCCTTTTTTGAGACATTCTGACAAGCAAAGTCCATGGGGAAACCAGATTCACTGAACAACCGTACAACTAACTTAACAACTGCCGTGATGCGCTTAAGAGCTGTGGCAAGATGAGTCGTTAAACGGGGCAAAACTCACTCACCGACTGTTTCGCTTAGCAACATAAATTTTGGGCTCCATTGTGGTCGTAAGCCGAGGAACTACATATATACATACATACATATATATGTATGGTATTCAGCTTTGTTCGGGTATTTTCCCACGTCATTATAGTTGTGCTTTTAAAGTTGTAGCAAAGTTTTGGCAGAATCTCATCTGCCATCATCAGGCTTCTGTATAGTGTTCATCTGTGAGTCAGACTTGTGATGGCCTTGCGAGTTCTCCTGTTAATGGTATCCTGGGTCCTGCGTTGTAATCTCCTGGGTCAACCCAGGATACCACAACAAAAGAACTCGCAAGGCCATCATACAACCCATTACCCAAGCCGTTAAAACCCAGGAGGCTAATGGAAAAAAGATCACTACAAAACAAACGACACAGGAGATTACAGCACAAGATCCAGGATATCTCCACAACAAAACTCACAAGGCCATCACACAGCCCATTATACCAACATCAACTCCGTCAACCAATCAAGAAGCAGCAGTGCAGCCAACCAGCCCAGCACACCAGCCCCCACCACCAGTATTTATAGAGAGACGGCAGCTCCGATCACACACTGCTTGCACTGGCACGAAGCCGAAAGCACCAGCCTGAGGATGGCGAGTGGGACCTCGCCGAAACGTCGCCAAGATACTCTTAATCTCTCCTGGGTCGACCCAGGAGATTACAACACAGGACCCAGGATACCACAACAGGAGAACTCGCAAGGCCATCACAAGTCTGACTCACAGACAAACATTATACAGAAGCCTGATGATGGCAGATGAGATTCTGCCAAAACGTTGCTACTTTAAAAGCACAACTATAATGACATGGGAAAATACCCGAACAAAGCTGAATACCATACATATAAATACCCGCAAAAACTTAACATTTCGGTAGAATCTCATCTGCCATCATCAGGCTTCTGTATTGTGTTCGTCTGTGAGTCAGACATTTATAGTTGTTTCAGTTTTAAATTTGGTGCTAGCCTACTGCTGTGCCGGAATGGATTTTTCTTCATCCTGACTGGTTGGGAGTCTTGGTCTGTGTTTATTGGTCTTGGAGTTTGTTGTGTTCTGCTTGATTGGTGTTTCTAATATCTTCTGTCTGTTTTGTGGCTTTTTTTGTGTTTTGATTGGCTGGCAACGTTGTGTTCCTGTATTGGAGGCTTTTAGTGCAGCTTGGCTCCGAGTAAATGGACGGCTATCATTAGTTAGGAAGCTAGGTTTCATCTGGGTGCCTGGTTGGGGTGTGTTTGAGCTGGGAGGTATCAGGGGGGATCTGTCTGTGCCCAGGTGTTTGCCTGGCTTGTGGCGTGGAGATTTTTTTGTTTGTGAGTGCAGGCTTCCAAATGATTGACAGTCTGGTGGAATCATCTCTTCTGTTCATGCTTTCAGGTCTTTTTTCAATCTCTATGGCAACTTAGATATATATCTATCTTACATATATATATATATCTTCTCTTTCATTCTAGCCAGTTTTTGCTGCTGCTGACAGGGCAGGATACGTACCTCCTCTGCTGGAAAAATAAAAGGGGTTTTTACAATTTAAAAAAATGGTTTCCTGGAATTAATTTCAGCACAGATGAATGGAAATATTTGCCGGCTTTTGTTGACTGTGTAGTTTTGCTCATGGTGGAAGTTTGTGGAATGGAAAGTTCCTCTTTCGAGGAAACGTTTCTTGGCCACAAGTTCGCCATTCCCGTTCTCATACAGCGCAACGGAACTCCCTCTCTCTTTCTCTTTCTTTCTCTCTCTTTCTCCCCTCTCCTCCTCTTTCTCTCCCCCACCCTCTCTCTCTCCTTCCCTCTCCCCCTCTCTTTCTCTCTCTCTCATTTTGTCCCTCTCCCCTTCTCTCTTTCCCTACCTCCCTCTCTTTCTCTCCCCACCCTCTCTCTCCCTCTCTTTCTCTCCCTCTCCCCTCTCTCCCTCTTCTCTCTTTCTTCCTCTCCCTCCCCCCTCCCCTCTCTCTCCCTCTCCCCTTCTCTCTTTTTGTCTTCCCCTCCTCCCTCTCTTTCTCTCTCACTCTCTTTCCCTCTCTCTCTCTCTCCCTCTCCCCTCTTTCTCTCTCTCATTTTGTCCCTCTCTTTCTCTCCCTCCCCCTCCCCTCTCTCTCCCTCTCCCCTTCTCTTTTTGTCTCCCCCTCCTCCCTCTCTTTCTCTCTCACTCTCTCCCCCTCTCTTTCTTTCCCTCCCTCTCTCCCTCTCTCTCTCTTTCTCTCTCACTCTCTCCCCTCTCTTTCTTTCTCCCCCTCTCCTCCTCTTTCTCTCCCCCACCCTCTCTTTCTCTCTCCTTCCCTCCCCCCTCTTTCTCTCTCTCATTTTGTCCCTCTCCCCTTCTCTCTTTCTCTCCCTCCCTCTCTCTCTTTCTCTCTCTCTCTCCCCCTCTCTCCCTCTTTCTCTCTTTCTTTCTCACTCTCCCTCCCCTCTCCCCTTCTCTCTTTTTGTCTCCCCCTCCTCCCTCTCTTTCTCTCCCTCCCTCCCTCTCTCTCTCTTTCTCCCCCTCTCCTCCTCTTTCTCTCCCCCACCCTCTCTTTCTCTCTCTCCTTCCCTCTCCCCCTCTCTTTCTCTCTCTCATTTTGTCCCTCTCCCCTTCTCTCTTTCTCTCTCTCTCTTTCTCTCCCTCTCCCCCCTCTCTCCCTCTTTCTCTCTTTCTTACTCTCCCTCCCCTCTCCCCTCTCTCTCCCTCTCCCCTTCTCTCTTTTTGTCTCCCCCTCCTCCCTCTCTTTCTCTCTCTCACTCTCTCCCCCTCTCTTTCTTTCTCTCCCTCCCTCCCTCTCTCTCTCTTTCTCTCTACCTCCCCTCCTCTAAAAAATATGACATGTTTACATCTCCCAGCTCTGAGGCACAGAAGAGGAATACTAAAAGAAAAAAAAGTGACATGACCATTTTTCACACTTACGGCCATTCACTTCATGACCGTGAGACTTCACAACTGGTCTGATTTACTTAATTGTGACAAGGAAGGTCGCAAAAAGGGGGAAAAATTCACTTGGCAACTGCCTCGCTTAGCAACAGAAATCTGGGGGTCAGTTGTGGTCATAAGTCGAGAACTACCTGGATTGAGGTTGTGGTCCAGTGTGTCTACGGGCACTAAGTTGGGGGAAATTGCTTGAGATCCATTGAGGAATGATAAACCTGCTTGCAATTGATTTATGACTTATTTATTTGTAAAAAGGACATCTACAGGCAGTCCTCGAACTTACAGCAGTTCGTTTAGTGACCGTTTGAAGTTATAACAGCACTGAAAATTAGGATTTATGACCGTACTTCATTTATGTCACATGATAGTCCCGTGATCAAAATTCAGAGGCTCAGCCATTGACTCACATTTACGACACATTGCCCTATCCTCCCCCTTTTTGCGACCTTCTCTGACAAGATTCACTTAACGACCCAGTTACTCATTTAACAACTGCAGTTATTCACTTCACAAAAGTGGCAAGTAAAGCCAGAAAATGGGACAGAGCTCACTTCACAAATGTTTCAGGTAGCAACATAAATTCTGAGCACCCAATTGCGGTCATAAGTCGAGGACTTTCTGTACTTGGGGTTATCTTCTCTGGAACAGGAAATTTTCTTATCTTTTTTTCTCTTTTAACCTGTTTTCTTCCCCTCCATCCTTTTTTTTCCCCCCTCAGGTTATAGAAGATCTTTTCAAAACCGTGACAGACCGAGTTGTCTCCAACTGCCCTCAGGATGCTGACCTTTTCCATAAACGTATTGCTCCTGGCCATGAGGTAAATATTTTCTAATATATCTATAACTAGCTCGATACCCGTGCTTCACTACAAAACTATGTGGTCGGGCTTAGTTTTTGGGGAGGAAAATAAGGGACAAAGAAATTCTGCCTCTGCCAACCAGCCTCCATCAGTATTCATCTGGCTAGCGTCCTGTCAGTGTGTGAGAGAGTTGTGGGCTGTTTGGAAACTGAAACTGTTTGCTAACTTAACCACTGCAGTGGTTCACTTTACAAGCATGGCAAGAACAGTCGTAAAATGGGACAAAATTATCTTTCACAACTGTTATGCTTAGCAACAGAAATTTTGGGCTCAGCTGTGATCGTAAGTCAAGAACTACCCTCATTTTGTTCATCTCCTGTAGGTGAATTTATTCTTGGGTGCATCTAGTTGGCTGCCCTGAACACTGAATTAGACAAGCTTTTTGTGTAAATCCGTATAGCTTGTTCAAAAGTACAAGAACGTTTTCCCATGTTTGAAATTATAGAGGCAATATACTTTATTATACGCAACACACTTTATTATTAGCTCAAACCCCATTTGAAATGGTTCAGCTGGGCTTATTTTCATACAACCCTTGCTTTCCTTTGACTCTTTCAATTTTGCTAAGTTTTTTTTCTCCAAATTTTCTCATGTTTTTTTTTCCCCTCTCAAATTTCTCAATTTCTCCCGTAACTGAAATTGTTTGCTTTCAGTTTGAGCCCTTTGTGAAATCTTCACTGTTGTCCCAACTATTTCCGCAAAACGTTTTTGTTTCAAAACCTAAAGTTATTTTTTGATGTTAACTGTCCATTAATTTTCCCTTTTCCTTTCCTCTTTAGGCCAAGTTAGAAAAAATGCTGAAGAACCCATTTATAACGTAAGTATGTTGCGGGGGGGAAGTGTTTTGTTGTTGCTTAATTTACAAGCAGAATTTGTGAGTAATTTGTGGCTTAATATTTCTCAGCATATAATAATTTTGAGTCCTCTTGGGGAAAAAAAAAATGAATTGGAATTGGATTTGATTAGGATTTAGATGGAAGATCTTAGAATGTGGATCAAAACTTCAAGTTGCAGTTCAGATAATTTGTTGCTCAAGTCCAGGGATCTCCAAAGCTGGCTGGGAAATTCTGGGAGTTGAAGTCCATAAGTCTTAAAGTTGCCAAGTTTGGAGTCTCCTTCTCTTAACTAAAGTCAACTAAAGTTCAGTATTAAATTGGTGCCAGATAAGGGTCAGCAGAATTTAAGAGGGGCTGGACTCAGAACATTTGTGGCAATGCAACGATTCTAAGCTGATGACGTGCTTAACTCCCACCCCCAACTATGCCTGTTCTTCTCCTACTACACCAATAATTTTGTTGGGATTCAGGGTACAAATCTTTAAAATAATTGATAATCCTTTTTTTTTTAAAGAATGTCCTATACCGAAGCCATTGAAATTTTGGACAGAGCTGGACAAGAATTCACTTACAAACCAACCGTGAGTATTTTTCAGAGATTTTTGAGAGGGAGTTGGTAAAACTCAAGCATTTAGTAGGCTGATAAAAAAGTGTGAGAGTAATGAAAACTTGTATCTCAAATACTCAGAAGGCCAGTTTGGTCCCCTTTATCAATGGGGTAAGCCAGATTCATTTAACAACCGTGTTACTAGCTTAATGTCAGTGTTACACTTAACAACTATGGAAACAAAGCTTGTAAAATGAGGCAAAACTCACTTAGCAAATCTCACTTGGCAACATAAATTTTGGCCTCCATTGTGGTCGTACATCGAGGACTACCTATATAAATGTGGGACATCTGTTCACTGGCCCAGTTGTGTAGATATATACCACATCACAATAATCAGTCCAGTTCCAAGTTTCACTGTCATGGATTAGAGCTGGGGTCACCAACCTTTTGGACCTCAAGGACCACCAAACTCATCGTTTTAATCCCACGGACCAGAGACCCTGGGAAAATCCCCCAAAAAGTCTGCAGGAAAATGCCCCACCCCATTTTCCTAGCAGTCAATCATTCTTTATTTGGGATCGCAGAATACCGTCTCCAGCTCCGTTCTCAGGGGGAGAGAGAGAGAGAGAGACTTTTGGCTTCATGCAAGGAAAGCAGCAGAAGTAGCAAAAGTCTTTCTTTCTCTCCCCCAGACTCCGCCAGAAGTGAGTCTTTATGAGATTTGTCACACCAGCGCAGCCTCTTGGAGCAGGAGGCCTTGCAGGGTCCCAAAGACTCATTTCTGGCGGAGTTTGGGGGAGAGAAAGAAAGACTTTTGCTGCTTTCCTTGTGTGTAGCCAAAAGCAGAAGAAAGAATCAGAAAGAAGCAGCTCAGTGGCCAGGCCAGGCAAGTGGGGTAAGTTCCCCACCACCACCCTTTTCTCTCTCCCCTCACTTGTATTATTTGCGATGCAAGCGATACAAGCCTTATGTTCCCGCGGGCCATGTGGGCGGCGCAGCCTTGTGTCCCCACACGTCTGGATTAATTGCTTTGGGGGTGACATTTCTCTGTGGACCATCAAATTTTTCTCGTGGACCACTGGATTAGAGTACATTCTCTGCCAGCCTAACATACGAATCTTACAAGGTTTTGTATTCCCATGGTGATGTTGCCCTTGTGAATTGGACCTCTGTATTTATTGCCTAGCTTACCATTTTACTATCGGTATAATTATATAACTGTATCTATTTATTTAAACATTTCTGTGCCTCTGGAAACAAAGTAAAACAACATCCCACATCTTACGCAGAAATAGGTGGAATAATTTAAAACCTCCCTGATAAGCCAAAACTGTAGAACTAAACACCACGAAAGCAGTGACAAGTATAAAACCGAGAGGTTGAAACAATAACAATGAACATTAAAGATAAGAGTCCTAACATCAGGGAAAGTTGATCCTCAAAACATCTGCCTCTTCCACAGTGTCAGATATGTCAACATGGAGAAAGGCCAGTCTAATCTCCAGGCGGATGTTTCGTAGTAAATTGGCCCAAAAAAAAGCCAAGGCTGCATTAACAGAGGGATGGAATCAAGATCATGTGAAGTGTTTGTTGTTGTTGTTAGTTGTGAAATCGTGTCTAACCCACCGTGACCCCATGGACAACGTTCCTCCAGGCCTTCCTATCCTCTACCAACTTCTGGAGCGCATTTAAGCTCTCGCCGACTGTTTCAGTGACTCCATCCAGCCACCTCCTTCTCTGCCATCCCCTTCTTCTATTGCCCTCCATTGTTCCTAGCATTCAGCTTTTCTTCAGTGAGTCCTTCCTTCTCATTAGGTGGCCAAAGCCTTTTTGAGTATCATCTTCAGGATCTGGCCTTCTAAAGAGCAGTCAGGGTGGATCTCCTCCAGGGACTGACCGGTTGGATTGCCACGTGAAGTGTTAGTACCACGCTATAATGCCTTATAATGCTAGAAGGCCTCACTTGGAATACTACATCCGGGTTTGCTTGCCACGATGTAAAAAAGATGTTGAGACTCTAGAAAGAGTGCAGAGAAGAGCAACAAAGAGGATTAAGGGGACTGGAGGCTAAAATATACAAAGAACGGTTGCTGGAATTGAGTATGTCTAGTCCGAGGAAAAGAAAGATTAGGAGGGACATGATAGCAGTGTTCCAATATTTGAGGGGCTGCCCCAAAGAAGAGGGAGTCAAGCTATTCTCCAAAGCACCTGAAGAGGCAGGAAAAAGAGTAATGGATGGAAACTAATCAAGGAGAGAAGCAACCTAGAACTAGGGAGAAATTTCCTGACAGTGAGAACAATTAACCAGTAGAACAACTTTGTCTCCAGAAGTTGTGGGTGCTGAAGAAAATAATGGAATGTGCAAAGATAAGTAAATTGACATTGGCAATTAGAGAGCAAGAAGAAAAAGAATAATATAAAATATGGGATTTATTTTATCAATGGTTAGATAGAAAAATAGGAGAATGAAATATAATATAAATATAATACAATAGTAAGTATAATACAGTGGTAATGATATGTTATAATGGATTATTATGGAAGGAATTATAATCTGAATTAGAACTTGTAAAAAATTGAGATTTGCTCAAAAAGGATAATGTGAACTTGCCATCAAAGTCTAATGATGATGTAATAATAACAATATGACATGGAAAGTTGATTCATATAATATGAATATAAGTTTAAATCTAAGAGGGACAGACTATTGATATTGTGCACAAGAAATATGTACCAACCGACACACACTGTACAACTGAAAGAAAGTTTTATTCGTTGTTTTGTGTTTATGTTTGTTGTCGAAAAGTAAGAAAAATGTTCTTTAAAAAAAAAAAGACATTGTGGGTGCTCCATTACTGGAGGTTTTTAACAAGAGGTTGGACAGCCATTTGTCTGAAATAGTTTAGGGTCTCCTACCTATGCAGGGGGTTGGACTAGAAGACCTCTAGGCCCCTTCCAACTCTGATATTTTGTCTATTTAGAGCAGTCTTTTTCAATCTTAGCAATTTTACGTTGTGCAGACTTCAACTCCCAGAATTCCCCAGCCAGCAAGCTGGCCGGGGAATTCTGGAAGTTGAAGTCCACGCACCTTTTAACATTTCCACGGTTCATAAACCCTGATTTTGGAGATTTGAATGCAAGTGTGTAACCTAATTATCACAGCAACCTGAGAAAAGTACAGAACATAATCGTTCACAATGCTTTCAAGTAGTTTGCAAACTTAAAGCGACCTGCGATTATCATAGTCTGTTTTTTTTTTAAACCTGGGTGTTTTGTTTTTTAAACTCTTTCCTTAGTGGGGGCAGGATCTACAGAGCGAACACGAAAAGTACCTGGTACAACACTGCGGTGGTATTCCTGTTTTCGTGTACGATTATCCCTACGACCTTAAGCCGTTCTACATGCGGGACAACGAAGATGGACCCCGTAGGACTGTAAGAACTTACTCATTCTTGTTATGCTCTTTAAATTTTTTGGGAATGAAATCTATTCTCTTCTCGGGGGAAATTGGTTTGTGGTGCAAGCATTTACATTGCGTTTGGGGCCTGTTTAATGCTAGGCGAGGTGGAAGGAAGGAAAGAATAACAGAGCCAGAGGTTTTTGGGACCTTGGAGATCCTCTAGTCCAGCCCCTTGCTCAAGCAGGAGACCTTGTTCCATTCCAGACAAGTGGATGTCCAATCTCTTCTTAAAAATCTCCAGTACGTTCTGACCTAGGCTCCCCAAAAATCACGGAGCAGACTCCTCGTCCCGACAAAAACCCCATTATTTAGGCTAATGTGAATTCCTATCATACGCATCCAGCCACATCCTGGCAAACCACAGACCTTATCAGGCTTGGAGAGTTGCCAGGCCGATAGCTTCCAAACACCACACTGTAGCAGAAAATACTTGGCAAGGAATCAGGAACAAATCCTCACTCTAATTAAACGAACTAATTGTCTCCTGCAAATACCACTCCCCTTTCGCTCCTCTTTATTCCCTATGGGAGGGGCCATTCGCCATCCACCTGTGCCTTTACTCCCAAGTTGATCCTTGTTCCTTAACTGTTCCCTTCCCCTGACAGCTCTGTGCATGTGCACACTGGGAACAGGCTCCAGCTGTTCTTCTTCCCCACTGATACCTGACTCTGTGAAGGCAGCTGATAACTGTTAGAGAGTCGTGGCCCCATCTCTGCCTCCGAAGCAGAGCCCTCATCAGAGCCTTCCCCAGACTCTAGGACTGGCCCAGGTTCCTCCCGCAACCTCCTCACTATCCGAGTCTGCCGCCAGCTTCGCTGGTGCTGATGGGCCACAACACGGTATTGGAGCATGAACAACTTCTGGAGGCAAACCATTTCACTGGTTAATTGAAGAGGGTGACTGATAGTAAGGGGTAGTCAGCCTGACCAGGTAGTGTTTTGGTTTGTCGGCCGCAGATGCGGACGGCTGAGGAGAGCGAGGACTCAGATGAGGGGCCAGGACCACCAGGGAGTGGACTGCTGCCTTCAGAGATTGTGGGGGCTGGCAGCAGCGATGAGGAGGTTCCCAAGGAGCCTGTGCCAAGTGCACATGTGCACACAGGGCTGCTCACAGGAAAGAGCAGCTGCAACAGCACAGGCGATTCAGGAGTAAGGCTGCAAGGTAATGGCCCCTCCTTCAAGAAGATAAAAGCCAGTTTTTATCAGACGTTCTTTGCAGGAAGCAAAGACATTTTGAAACTCAGCCTTGTGGACATTGCAGTATCTTACGTTGGTATTTGAAGACTCTTGTGTTGTGAAATATTTCTTATCTGTTATTCTTGGCAGCCTCCACACAGTTTTGGCGAGGTTCGTGCTTATCAAAGTTAATTAGTTTGCAGCAGCCTTTTAACCGGGGATTCGTAAGAATCATTAAAAGGGTTCTGTTCTTTGGTTATTGGTTGTCTTACTGGAAAAGGATTTGGGTCAGAACAGGTAGACCATACAGGAACGCACATAGCTGAGGTAATTCTTTATTGTAAAACCACCTGAGCAGAATTTTGCAATTCAGAGCACTCACTCCCTGAGCACAGGGAGTGCTCAACTTACAATGGTTCATTTAGAGACCCCGTACCACGATTACAAAGGCATTGAACATAGTGGCTGTTTTTCCACACTTATGACTGCAGCATCCCCTTGGTTGTGTGATCAAAATTTAGACCTTTGTCAACTGACTCATATTTATGATGCTTGCAGTTTCCCAGGGTCATGTGATCCTCTTTTGAAAAGGTCGTAAAACGGGGCAAAACTCACTGAACCACTGTCTTGCTTAGCGACAAATTTTGGGCTCCGTTGTGGTCGCAAATCGAGGACTGTCTGTGAAGTGATGGGCAAGATAGAAATTGCATTTGGGTTCGGTTTCATTGAGTGCAAATGTCATTAAAATATAGTCTTTTGGCTTAGTCTTTACAGGTAGTCCTCATCTTACGACCAGAATGGACGCAAAAAAATTTATGTTGTCAAGTGGGAAATTTGTTAAGTGAGTTTTGTCCCATTTTACGAATGTTGTTGCCTCAGTTGTTAAGTGAATCACTGGCGTTGTTAAAATTAATAACATGGCGGTTAAGTGAATCCGGCTTCCCCATTGACTCGGCTTGCCAGAAGGTAGCAAAATGAGATCGTGTGACCCCGGGATACGGTGACCGTCATAAATATGAACCAGTTGTCAAACATACAAATATAAATTACGTGGCCATGGAAATGCTGCCATGGTCAAAAGTGTGAAAAATGGTCGTAAGTCACTTTTTTCAGTGCCCCTGTAACTTCAAACGGTCACTAAGTGAACGATTGTAAGTCGAGGACCACCTGTACTCCCATTCAGCTTTCCTTCTGTTGCAAGAGATGCTAAGCTTTTCAGCTGGAAGGCTGACAGGCCAGGTTCGAGACCAGGGCATTGCGTGACAGGGTGAGTTCCCCTCCCTTGCTCCAGCTCCTGTCCACCTAGCTCCCTGATGGCGAATCTATGGCATGCCTATATTTCCGGAAATACCACAAGTGACAAAACGGGCCCATTTTTCGGCCTCCAAAGGCTGCAGAGGCTTCCCTCGAGCCTCTGGGAGGCCAAAAATGGCTTCAAAGTATCCGGAAATCATCTGGGAGGCACACAGTGCGGGTAAGGCGGCTGTGAGGGGGGAAGGAGGGGATCGCGTGTGCGTGCGCAGGGGGCATGGGAAGGCACACGCATTGCCTTCTGGGTGCTACTTTGTGAGTGCGCGCACCATTTTCGGCACAGGAACCCCCAAAAGGTAAGCCACCACTGACCTAGCCATTCGAAAGCATGCAAATGCGAGTAGATGAATAGGTACCACTTTGGTGGGAAGGTCGCAGCATTCCGTGCACCTCAGTGTATTGTCACGCCGCCCATGTGACCACGGAAAGTGTCTTCGGACAACGCTGGCTGCATCGGCCAAGAAACGGAGATGCATACTGCCCCCTAGAGTCAGACATGACCAGACAGGAGAAACATTTACCTTTAACCATTCAGGAATGCCTCTGGGGATTATCTGGTGGTTTTGTACCTACACACACAGGGAGATTTTGAACAAACCTCTGACCTTCTGTTTCCTAAAAGGTAGCAGCAGTTGATCTACTGGTCCCAGAAGTTGGAGAACTTTTCGGTGGAAGTTTGAGAGAAGATCGTGTGGATTATCTACAGTCGCGCTTACGGAGGTAGGGGGGATTTCTCTGCCTGGATGGTTGGGGAAGGGTCCGGGAACCACTTAATATGTAGTCAAAGAGTTTTTGTCAAGGTATTGAGATTTAAAAGCTGACCGGCTGTTGTATGGCTAATGCAATGATTATTGCCCCTTTAAGACTGAGGATGGGTCCCACAGGGATTTACCACTTTAAGAAGCTATATATATATAAAAATGAGGCCATGTGAGGGTGTACCTCTCTCTCCTTGAGTTCTGTCTCCATTGTGGTTCTCCGTGCAGAGTAAAGAAGATTAATTACTTGCCAGGGATTTGATTACCACGTATATGTATGTATATAGTAGCCTTATACATAAACCACTGTTAAAAGACTGCGTGCTGTGTTTTGCTCCAATAGTAGCCACGCTGCAAACACTCTGACAGTTTTTCTGAAAGACATCCACAATTAATGGAAGGAAGAAGAGGCAAGGGGCTCAGGCAGGAGAGGACTTAACAGGGAAATCTGTTCGCTAGTGATCCCATCTCCTATAAGTGGTTACAATACAGGCAACCAGAGTCGGACAATAGGGAGGCACCTGTTGGCCAGACAAGGAATAATGGATGGAAACCGATCAAGGAGAGATTCAACCTAGAAATAAGGATAAATTTTCTGACAGTGAGAGAACAATCAACCAACGCCTTCAGAAGTTGTGGGAGCTTCATCACTGGAGGCTTTCAAGAAGGTATTGGACTGCCATTTGTCAGAAATAGGGTCTCTTGCTTGGGCGGGGGGGGGTGGGGGGTGGACTAGATGACCTACAAGCTCCCTTCCACCTCTGTTAATGTGGTCTAGTTGCTCACCGTTTCCCAGTTGAAACCGGGATCGAGTCCATCCATATGTTATTCAATTAAAGGAGTTGTCCTCGTGACTTTCGATTGAATAGAATAGAATTCTTTTATTGGCCAGGTGTGATTGGACACCCAAGGAATTTGTCTCTGGTGCAAATGCTCTCAGTGTACATAAAAGAAAAGAGACATTCATCAACAGTCAAGAATCATCAGGTACAACACTTAATGATAGTCATGAGGGTACGATAAACAATCAAATCATACTGGGAAACAGTCAATATAGATCGTAAGGAGACAAGTCACAAAGTCACAATTACACAGTCACAAGTGGGAGGGGATGGGGGATAAGGAGTGATGAGAAGATTAACGGTAATAGTAGTGCAGACTTTGTAAATAGTTGGACAGCGTTGAGGGAATTATTTGTTTAGCAGAGTGATGGCTTTCAGGAAAAAAACTCCTTGTGTCTAGTTGTTCTGGTGTGCAGTGCTCTATAGCGTCGTTTTGAGGGAAGGAGTTGAAACAGTTCATGTCCAGGGTGTGAGGGGTCTGTAGATATTTTCACAGGCCTTTTCTTGACTCGTGCAGGATACAGGTCCTCCATGGAAGGCAGGTTGGTAGCCATTGTTTTTTTCTGCAGTCCTAATTATTCTTCTGGAGTCTGTGTCTGTCCTAATTTCTAATTGATCTTCACGGAGGGGCTGTGCTAAGTTTTCTTCTGGGGTGGTTTTTCAGCCTTTTCTGTGGCTCCCAGATCCTTCTGCCAAAGGGCTCCACGCCCAGCATCAAATGGATTCCACGGGATTCCAGAAAGCACTTAGGGATTTTCCCCCAGCAAATCGGCAAGTGGTTTCCCTCTCACCCTGATCAAATACTAGCCCTTCCGAGAAAGCCAGAGTGGATGGAGGTCTGGTTGTTTCTCACACACCCTCCTGCAGGGCTGAGCTGTTGTTTACTGTCTCCCTTCATTATCTCTTTAATAGTTTTGCTAACAGTTCCGGCCTTCTCTGTTCCAATTTATCTCTGCAATTCTCTATAATCTTAACCTGGTCACTAAAAGTCAAGACTTAACTTGACAGCGTATAATCAACCTATTTGAGCTCAGGCCAAGTCCAGGCTGCTTTTTTTAAATTGTGTTTTTAATTGAACTTTATTAGAACACAAAATATAACGAAAATAAAGATGAAATAAAAAAAAAAATAAGAGGGGGAAATACAGTTTTTTTAAATTAAAAAAAAGGGAGAAAAGAAAGAAAGTGTTGATTTAAACTCTTTCCAAGAAAGTACAGGAAGTCCTTAACTTATAACCACAATTGAACCAAAAATTTCTGTCCTTAAATGAGATACACATTTGTGTGCCTGTTGGGTCTGGTTTCTAGATGTTAAGTGAATTTCATTGTATGTGTATACTGTGTATATACGTACCATGACAATAAAGTGTTGTTTATATACACAAAAAACAACAGTGTACACAGCAAATGAGATAACTATGCTGGGTTTCATATTGTTATCTCATTTGCTGTGTACACTGTTGTTTTTTGTGTATATAAATAATAATAATTGTTGTTGTTGTTCAGTGAATTTTTCAACCTTTCTCGCCGCAGTTGTTAAAGCGAATCACTGCAATTGTTAAGCTAGGGACACAGTTGTTAAAGGAATCTGGATTCGCCATTCTCTTTGCTTGTCAGGTGGTCACAAAAAGGGATCATGTGACCCCGGGACACTGCAACCGTCATAAATATGAGTCGGTTGCCAAGCATCTAAGAGCTGTGGTGGTGCAGTGGTTAGAATGCAGTACTGAAGGCTACTTCTGCTGACTGCCAGCTGCCAGCAGTTTGGCGGTTCGGGTCTCACCAGGCTCAAGGTAGACTCAGCCTTCCCTCCTTCCAAGGTCAGTAAAATGAGAACCCAGATTGTTGGGGGCAAGAGGCTGATTCTGTAAACCACTGAGGAAGGGAAGGAGAGAGGGAGGGAGGAAGGAAGGAAGGAAGGAAGGAAGGAAGGAAGGAAGGAAGGAAGGAAGGAAGGAAGGAAGGGAGTCTTGGTGGTGCAGTATTTCAGGCTAACTCTGCCCACTGTCAGCAGTTCGATCCTGACGTGCTCCTGGTTGACTCATCCTTCCATCCTTCTGAGGTGGGTAAAATGAGGACCCAGATTGTTTGGGGCGATAGGCTGACTCTGTAAATCACTTAGAGAGGAGCTGTAAAACACTGTGAAGCGGTATATAAGTCTAAGGGCTATTGCTAAGTGCTGTCTGAATTTTGATCATGTGACTATGTGAATGATGCAATGGTCGTTAAGTGTGAAAAATGGTCGAGTCTCTTTTTTTCCCAGTTCCAAACCAAGGGCTCAAGAGTTGGAGCAGTGGTGGGATTGGGATAACTTAACGACCAGTTCACTGGCTGGGTAGGCGTGGCCAGTTGGTCATGTGACTGGGTGGGTCATGTCACTCATCACACCCAGCACCGCCTCCCGGCCACTCGCCTCAAAGGCAGAGGTGGGATTCAGCCAGTTGGGGCTAATTCCAGACCATTTTGGGGGCTGTTTCCAGGCTGTTCTTAGCCCAGAAAACACAAAAACAGGCTGTTTCTCAGGCTGTTTTCAGGCTGCTTTGGGGGCCATTTCAGGCTATTTTTGGCCTGAAAAATGGTCCAAACAATGGCCCATAAAACAGGCGGAAGAATGAGTAGGGCCAACCAGTGGTGGGATTTGCTGGTTCGCCAAACTGCACAGAATCTTAACTACCAGTTCATCTGAACCAGTGTGAACCGGCAGCAGCCCACCTCTGGGTTGCGGGCTTAGATAACAGATAATCAGAGTTTATCTTGAAGGGACCTTGTAGGTCATCTAGTCCAGCCCCCTGCCCAAACGGGAGACCTTACACCATTTCTGACAAATGGCAGCCCAGTCTCTTCTTGAAAGTCTCAAGTGATGGTGCTCCCACAACGTCTGAAGGCAACTTCTGTTCCATCAGTTGATTGTTCTCACTGTCAGAAAGTTTCTCCTTATTTCCAGGTTAAACCTCTCCTTGTTCAGTTTCCATCCATTATTCCTTGCCTGGCGAACAGGCGCTTTAGAAAATAGCTGGACCCCTTCCTCCTCTCTGTGGCAGCCCCTCAAATATTGGAAGACCGCTATCATGTCTCCCCTGGTCCTTCTCTTCGCTAGATTAGCCAGGCCCAATTCCTGCAACCGTCCATCGTATGTTTTAACCTCCAGTCCCCTCCTCATCCTGGTTGCTCTTCTCTGTACTTTTTCTAGAGTCTCAACATCTTTTTTATAGCGTGGTGCCCAAAATTTGATGCAGTGCTCTAGGTGTGGTCTTACTAAGGCTTTATAGAGTGGTATTAGTACCTCCCTTGATCTCGATTGTATCCCTCTGTTAATTCAATTTAGGATTGCATTGGCTCTTTTGGCTGCTGCACCTACAATATATTATTTATTTCATTGTTTTTCTTACACATCCTCTGCACTCCTTTAAGGGCCTTCCAATTTCATGTGCCACCTTTGATTCTGTGACCTCTGACTATCATTCCTTCCACCTTTTAAAGATCATAAACTCCTGGACTCAGCTGTGAATCGACTTCATTAACAGCAGGAGAGATTATATTCTTTCCTGTCTTCCTTTATAAATTTGTCGTAAAATCTGTTTGGGTCCATTCACAGGCAGGAGGAAATGCTTGCCTTTGTCTGTAAATTTGCTCTTTTAAACTCACTCAAATGTCGGAACACACAAAAAGATGCTGGAGCCAAGTTACTTTCTAGAAGAAAGTTTTATGTTTTTATGTTTATGTCTTATGTGTGTGCGTTTAATTAAGAATTAAATAATAAAATCTCAGAGGAAGACTAGAAGAGAATAATTATAAACAAGCCAGAGGAATATATAAATGTGATGACTGAATACCAGATAAATTAGAAAGGAAATATGATTGAATAATGATTAAAGAGAAACAATGTGGAATTTGGTAAAGGGAATTTACGTGTTTATATGGAAATGGGATAAATTATAAGTATGTGATATAAAGCAATATGTTACCTGCCTTGTAAAGATTTACAATGGAAAGAGGTTTTATGTTTTTAATGTTTAATGATGTTTTGTTTTGTTTGTTTGTTTGTAAAATCAATAAAACTTGTTTTCTTTTTAAAAAAAGATGCTTTTCCATTTTTTCCAGTCCGTGTTTAAAGTAAAACAAAATTCTGCAAACACAAGGCTGTTATAGCCCATATTTTATCTTTAAAGATGACCTTAGCTGCCTTCATTTGAACATTTTTTTTAAGATGCTACAAAACTTCCATCATTGATACTGATTTAATTATAATATTGTTTATGTTCCATCTCCTCTGTCAGCTCTGGGCAGCATACGGATTTGATAGTTTTGCAAACTTCCTCTGACTGAGAATATATTGTTTTGTTTTTGTTTCTACAGGTTGAAGCTTGAAGACACCTATCAGTGGTAAGATATATTCCCTAGATCTTATTCATCTCTTTCACTGGCCTTTGGAAATCTTCTGAGAAAAAACGAATGAATTCTTAATTCAACCAAAAGCCAACGTATATGTTAGTGACAACCCTTTATAATAAACATGACATTTACTAGACCTTTTATAATAAATGTGACAAAATGCCACCAGGTGGGACACAAGGAAGTGCTTTTTTTAAAAAAATTAACCAAGGGACACACACAGATGTGGTATTCAGCAGGTTCTGACCAGTTGTGAAGAACCGGTAGCAGAAATTTTGAGTAGTTTGGAGAACCGGCAAATCCCACCTCTGACTGGCCCCGCCCCCATCTATTCTCCGCCTCCCAAGTCCCAGCTGATTGGCTGGGTCTTCTTTGGTTGCCCTGCACAGGAGAACAGAGCTGGAAAGCAGCTTAGTGGGGTGAGGAGGGAGTAGGGATTTTGCAGTTTCCTTCCCCTGCCACACCCGCCAAGCCACGCCACGCCACACCCACCAAGCCACGCCCACAGAACCGGTAGTAAAAAGTTTTGAATCCCACCACTGGACACACACTATACAAGTAGTCCTTGACTTACAACCGTAATTAGACCCAAATTAGTCATACCAGCCATTAAATGGATAACCTCAGGATTGTACCAGATTTTGCAATCTCCTTTGCAGCAGTTGTTAAGTGAATGCAGCTGCTATAAAACAAACGCCACGGTCGTTAAGCAAAACTATTATTCAGGAGGGGCATTTTTGCTGGAAAATGGAAGGAAAACACGGATTTATGGCAGAAACATAAATTGTGGCCATGGGAACACAAGATTACCGTAACTGCAGGCCAGTTGCCAAGCGCCGAAAATACGACGACATAACTGTTTTCAGAGGACCGGCTGGTTGGAATCCTGAATATGCGTCATGAATAGCCCTTAGCACATTACAGGTAGTCCTCAACTTAAAGCGGTTCATTTAGTGACCGTTCGAAGTTACAACGGCACTGAAAAAAAAGAGATTTAGGACCATTTGTCACATTTATGACCATTGCAGCATCCCTGAGATATTGTGATCTTTCTCAGGATTCCTCTGATTGCCTTAATTAAACCATGATCCTCAAGCCAAGCTTCAAAAGAGTCCAGAAAATTGATTAGAAGCAACATGACCGGCATTAGCCGGTATGAAGCCAACTCTGGCATACATAATGTACAGTCAGCTGTGGCCCTGTTTCCTCCCTCCCCCCTGGTTATGTCATAAATCAGATTCTCCAATGAAGTACGTCCACATGCTGGATGTCATCAATCACATTCTCCAATTAAGTATTTTCTCAGGTAGAAGATCCGGTAATTTAGTTATAAGTCTTTATAAAATAAGTGTGGAATGTACTTTGGGTTTTAAACTGCCTGCCTCCAGTGGTTTTTCTTTTTTTGCGACCTTCTGATAAGCGAAATCCACGAGGCAGCTGGATTCACTTAACCACGGTGTCAAGAAAGGTTGTAAAACGGTAAAGGTAAAGCTCACTTAACAACTGTCTCGCTTAGCGGCAGAAATTTTGGGCTCCGTTGTGGTTGTAAGTTGAGGACTATCTGTCCTTGTTAAACTTTTGAGCGCGAAAAGTCCTCTGGAAGGTAAACTTGAAAACATGATCTGAGTTTCCATTGGAGGCACACACACACACATACACAAAAAAAAAAACCAAGTCAGACAACATCAAAAAGCTTTCCAAACACCAAATAAAGATATTTTTACATTTGTCACAGTTCCCCTTTCTTTTCTCCTATCCTTCATTTTTCTCTCCCTCCCCCAACTCTGCTCCATGACATCATTTCCTTTTTTCTTTCCAAATTTACAAAAATCTGCAAAGGCAAAAATAAAAAACCAAAAACCCTACCACTCCTCTGAGATAACTCCTCTGCCTGTGATTCTTAAATTTTTCGAGAAGCAGTGAATAACTCAAAGGAGCAAAAGTCCAAATAAAACAGGTGTAGTGTCAGAGAAAGACATAACCACAGAACCCCCTGTAAAACTGGCTGTAATTTTCGATTATTTATTTTCCCTTTTTTGTAAAGAGAGCCAGTGCTAGACTAGAAATCAGGGGACAGAGAGCCCTGGTCACCTTTAAACTTGAAAAATAGTTGGGTATCGATGGGCCAATTATCAGGAGACTGGGAGTTCTACTCCCACCTTAGGCATGAAAGCTGGCTAGGCGACTTTGGGCCAATCACCAGGAGACGGTGAGTTGTAGTCCTGTCTCAGGCTTTAAAAACCATCTGGGTGACTTTGGGCCAAAAACCAGGAGATTGTGAGTTCTAGTCCTGCCTTAGGCAGGAACGCCAGCTGGGTGACTTTGGGACAATCACCAGGAGATTGTGAGTTCTAGTCCTGCCTTAGGCATGAACGCCAGCTGGGTGACTTTGGGCCAATCACCAGGAGATTGTGAGTTCTAGTCCTGCCTTAGGCATGAAAGCCAGCTGGGTGATTTTGGGCCAATCACCAGGAGATTGTGAGTTCTAGTCCTGCCTTAGGCATGAAAGCCAGCTGGGTGATTTTGGGCCAATCACCAGGAGATTGTGAGTTCTAGTCCTGCCTTAGGCATGAAAGCCAGCTGGGTGACTTTGGGCCAATCACCAAGAGATGGTGAGTTCTCCAAGAATTGAAGTCCACCTATCTTGAAGTTGGTCAAGTTTGAGAAACACTATTAGAGGAATAAATTAGTAAACCAGCGGCTATTGCTAAAGATAAAATACAAGTTATTGCAAAGTATTATTTTTTTCTGAGTTGGTGTTTTTAGTTTATCGCCCTTCAGTTTTTCTTAGGGGTTTTTTTAATTTAATTTTTTTTTTAAAAAAAGGAAAAAGTTTTAATAGAATGTCGGGTGCTGTAGCGTTATAGTAAACAGGAAGCTCTGATTGCAGATAATAAGTGATTTTTAAACTGATTGGAAAATAAACCCAAGGCTAAATTATCCCATTTCCTTGCTGTGCAGGTACGTAGAGCTGCGCCAATTTGGATCCAGCCCTCATGGAGGATTCGGAATGGGGTTCGAGCGGTACCTGCAATGCATCCTGGGAGTTCAGAATATTAAGGACGTTATCCCGTTCCCACGATTTCCCCACTCGTGCGTTTTATAGCCAACTTTCTGTTTTGCTTCTCTTGTAAATGTACGGCGTGTGTAAATGACTCTATGCAACATTGAGAGAGAGCAAAAACCTAAGAGACTTCCTTTTTTTTTTTGTTCCCCTGTTTCTTTTTTTGTATTTTTCCTTTTTCCACTAAAGAGAAGTTAAAAACTCAGGTTTGAAGTCTGCCCTGCCTGCAGAAATATTTAATCGTGTATATCAGTGGTGGATATTGGTTCGGACTGGTTCAGCCGAACCGGTAGTAAAAAAAAAAACCTCCAACGATCAGCTGAGAGGAGGGGTTAAAAAGGACAATCAGCTGAGAGGATAAAGAATAGAAAAGTCCAGGATTGGCGCCTGCCAATTACCCGCCCCTGCGCTTTTCTCTTCTTTATCCTCTCAGTGTCAGGATTCCAGCAATCGCCCGAATTAAATCATGATTCTCGAGCCAAACTTCAAAAAACTTCAAAGAATTCATTAGAGGCGACATACTGGCACTGCCCTGCGTGAAACCAACTCTGGCCTACGTCATTTACAGTCCCCTGAGACCCTGTTTCCCCCCTCCCTCCCCCCTGGGTGTCTCATCAACCAGATTCTCCAATTGAGCCCATTCACGGGCTGGGTGTCATCATTCACGTTCTCCAATTAAATATATTCACAGGCAAAAGCTCTGGTATTTTAGTTACAATCTTTTCAAGATAAGAGTTGGAATGTACTTCCACTTTCAAACGGCTGCACTGCTCATCCAGATTTCCTTCCCCCCCCCCCTTTTTATGACAACTACTAAAACAGGCATAGGGATGTTTTATGAGTTGACATTCAGCTGATTGGCACTGCAAGTCTCAGGTGACGTGGGAAAATTTGCATCTTCTGACCCAAACCTTGTTCCTAGGAAACAAACACGGAACAGAGGTAACAGCAAAAACCTTTTAATGATTCTTTACGAATTCCGTTCCTTCCCGGTTCAAAAGCTGTTTCAAACTAATTGTCTCTGATAAGGACGAGCCTTGCCAAGGTGGTGCAAGGGTGCCAAGAACACTAGATAAAGTTGCCAAGGAATATTTCAAACACAAAGAGTCTCCAAACACCAGCCAAGATATTCCTAACGTCCACCGGGCTTGAGTGCAAAAACTTCTTTGCTTCCTGCAAAGAACTCCAGTTTCTCAGCTGGCTTTTATCTCATAAGGGAGGGCCCATTACCTTGCAGCCTTACTCCCGAGTCGCCCGTGCTGCTGCAGCTGCTCTTTCCTTCTAACAGCCCTGCGCGCACGTGCACTGGGCACAGGCTCCTCAGGGGCCTCTTCCTCACAGCTGCCAGCCTCCACAATCTCCATAGGCCGCACTCCACTCCCTGAGGGTCCTGGCCCCATCCATGCATCACACGCAGGCCCCTCATCTGAGTCCTCGCTCTCCGAGACCTCAGCCTTCTGTACCTGCTGCCGGCGAACCACAACACTGCACACCGGCGTTAGGCAAAGCATGCCCACCAAACCACCCCCACCGAACCGGTGGTAAAACAATTCGAATCCCACCATTGGTGTATTTATTCTTTTTTAAAAAAAAACAGCTTTTAAAAACAGCAGGGCCCTTTTAACCTTAGGAAACCTGCCTTGGGTGAAGTCCTCTTACTCAGGTCGGCCTCGAGTTACGACTGTTCCTTTAGTGACCATTCCAAGCTACAATGGCACTGGGGTGAAAAACAACAACTTATCTCCAGCATTTCTGCAGTCAGGTGGTCAGAATTCAGGAGCTTGGCAACTGGCCTGTATTTTCGACTGTTGGAATGTGTCCCAGGGTCAAGATGAATTTGCTTAAAGACCATGTCATTCACTTAACGACTGCAATGATTCCTTGGACAACCGGAGCGAAAAAGATCATAAAATCAGGCACGACGCGCTTAGCCACCACTCCACTTAGTGACAGAAGTTCTAGTCTTCGTGGTTGCAAATCGAGGCCTACCCAAATAGATATATGCAAGGTCTTCATCTACCAGCTAAGATAATTGGAGCACAGCTGAGAGAGCTCAGAACCTGGAAAAGCAAGACGTTTAATTAACTTGCGACTGGATAAAGCAAAGATTAAAGCAGCTGCAAAATTGTTAAGCGCCACCGCTTTGAAATTGTAAAAATGCGAGCGCATCTGAGCTTTTTGACTCGGCCTTATCATGATTAAAAAGATAAAAATCTCCTTCAAGATGCGTTTGATTCTTCGTGACTTTGGGGGGAAGAAAAGGACTGCGTAGCTTAGCCACGAAGCTTTTTCCAATATGATACTTGGTTTTTGTTTTTTCGACTTTCCACTTTAGCTTTGGGGTTTCCCTAATTAACATTTTGAATTATATTCTGATTTCGTACGTTTGAAAAACAAAACAAAACGAAATGAAATGCCAGAAACTGGTGTATCAGAGACCGTGAGTTCTAGTGCTGCCTTAGGCATGAAAGCCAGCTGGATGACTTTGGGCCAATCACCAGGTGACAGTTCTAGTCCCATTTTAGCCATGAAAGCCAGCTGGATGACTGGGCCCATCAACAGGTGACTGTGAGTTCTAGTGCTGCCTTAGGCATGAAAGCCGTTTGAGTGATCTTGGGCCAGTCACTCTACTCAGTCCAACCTGCATCACAGGATTGTTGTTATGTGGAAAATAGCATGAGGAATCCTTAAAATAAAGTTTAAAAGGTGATATAAAAATTCGATAATCTAACAGGTAAAAAATTGCTGCTGAACTGATTAATTTCTTGACAATCACATTTCACCTACTTTTCATTCAAAGCTGTTCCATGCTTCATTGCAATATAAAACAAACTAATAAAACTCAAGAACATTGCCACGTTAGAAGCAACAAGAATCCTTACTGAGCCTTAGTAAGGCCACATCTGGAATACTGTATCCAGTTTTGGTCAGCACATTAGAAAAAAAGATATTGTGACTTTGGAAAAAGTACAAAGCAGAGCAACTGAGATAGTTAAATGCCTGAAGACAAAATGTATGAAGAACAATTGCTGGAATTGGGTATGTGTCAACTCAAAAAATATTTCTATCGTCTTTTTAGAGTTGCCAACAGAAAGGGAAGAGGGAGCAGTGCGGCAGTTTGCATACCGAAAGTGCATTCCATAAATGTTTTCAAAGATAGTAACTAGGTGACCGAAGTTTTTTTGCAAAATTCTAACTGGAGAGCATGATTGATGACTCTTGGCTGTAGATGTGTCTCTGTTCTGACCCAAGCCTCATTCAAATCAAACACAAAGTATATATAAAAGCAAACCTTTTTAATGCATCTCTGTGAATTCTGTTCATTCACAGTAAAGAGTCATTATGGATAGGAGACCACCCGGAAACCTACCTACAGTGTGCACCTACAGTGTGCAGCGGCAGCCCAAAAACCCCAATGCAATCCTAAGTTGCATTAACAGAGGGATACAATCAAGATCAAGGGAGGTCCTAATACCACTCTGTAAAGCCTTAGTAAGATCACACCTAGAGTACTGCATCAAATTTTGGGCACCACGCTATAAAAAAGATGTTGAGACTCTAGAAAAAGTACAGAGAAGAGCAACCAGGATGATTAAGGGACTGGAAGTTAAAACATACAATGGACGGTTGCAGGAACCGGGCTTGGGTAGTCCAGTAAAGAGAAGGACCAGGGGAGACAGGATACCCATCTTCCAATATTTGAGGGGCTGCCACAGAGAGGAGGAAGGGGTCAAGCTATTTTCCAAAACACCCGAAGGCCAGACAAGGAATAATGGATGGAAACTGAACAAGGAGAAATTCAACCTGGAAATAAGGAGAAACTTTCTGACAGGGAGAACAATCAACCCATGGAACAGAAGTTGCCTTTGGAAGTTGTGGGAGCTTCACCACTGGAGGCTTTCAAGAAGAGATTGGACTCCCATCTGTCAGAAATGGTGTAGGGTCTCCTGCTTGGGCAGGGGGTTGGACTAGATGACCCACAAGATCCCTTCAAACTCCAGTAATCTGTAATCTGTTGAGACTGGGAAATTAGAAGAACCCAAAAGAAGGCAGTGGCAAGTCGTTTCCGCCTCGTGCCCAAAAAAAATTACAACCTGTTCACCCAGAGTTGCACTTGGCTCATGAGAGTCTAAATTTTAAACCCGAAAGTTGTGTGAATCCGGCATGTTGTGTGGTCACTGTGTACAATTCAAGCTGTCCAGCCATATAGATAATCCTTGATTAAACGACCGTAAATGAGCCCAAAATTTCTGTGGCTAAGCAAGATGGTTGTTAATGGGACAGCTGTGTCCCGTTTTGCCCCCGTTGTTAAGTGAGTTGCTGCAGTGGTCAAGTCAGGAGCAAGGTTAGAAAGTCAATCTGGATTCCCCGTGGAATTTGCAAATGCGAGAAGGTTTCAGGAAAGCAACCCTGGGAAAACCACAACCGACATAAATACAGGCCAGTTTCCAAGCCTCTGAATTTTGATCAGGTGACCTTGTGGATATTGTAATAGTTGTAAGTATGAAAAAAGGGCCCCGGTTAATTTTTTTCACTGCCGTTGTAACTTCGAAGTCACTAAATGAATTGTCATAAGTAAGGACAACATGTGTCATATGCTGTAACATGCTTTCTTTTATCTGGCTAGAGTATGATCTATGAACATGGCATTTGCATGTGGTTAAACCAGGTTAGGGTTAAGCGTGTAACTTGGTTTATTAGTGGCTCTTGTGATAGGGATCTCAATTCCTAGGACGATAGGCAAACTTGAGTTACAATCCAGCATGCAGTAAATATGGAGATGTGATCTAGAAGAGAGAGTTGGCCAAATAATTTTTTTTAAGAAAACCTTGGAAGAAGCCCAAATCTTAAATGCTTTTTTTTCTTCTCCCAATAATATAAGACCTTCTTTATAAGGGCTTTAAATTTAATGGGATGCTTCTATGGATCATTGGTTACAACGGCAATAAAAGTAAAATAGATGTGTAAATCAGAAGCAAGAAATTACTGCTGAATTACAGTTACTAGGATATTTCACTATTGGATGTAGGGAATGAGGCTTCTGGAAATTTTAGCTACACACACACACACACACACACACACACACACACACACACACACTAGCTCAATACCTGTGGCTCTGCTACGAAACTGTGGATGGGCTTAGTTTTGGGGGAGGAAAACAAGGGGAAAAAATTCTGCCTCTGCCCACCTGCGTCCATCGGTATTCATCTGGCTAGCGTCCTGTCAGTGTGTGAGAGAGTTGAGGGCTGTTTGGAAACTCAAACAGTATTTGCTGGGTGAGCAAGAAGGAGACACCAAGGAGCCTGGGCACGGCTTAGCTCAACTGCTCTGTACTAAAGCTGCTTGGTGCTGTGAAACTGAATCTGAAATGCCTCTCCTCTGCTTGTGTTTTGTATTTGGAACAGATTTTTTTCAGGTGGGGAGGTAGAATAGAACCCCTTAGCATCAGAGCGTGTTAATAATAATATAATGCTCTGGTGGTCAATTCGAAAATTCCTTTCTTAGTGACCACCTAGAAGCTGAGGGGAACATACGTGCCAAATTTCTATAGAACCAGTCTGAACCAGTAGAATCCCACCCCTGATTAGGGGACTGGAGGCTAAAACATACGAAGAAGGACGATTGCAGGAACTGGGCCTGGCTAGTCTAGTGAAGAGAAGGACCAGGGGAGACAGGAGAGCATCTTCCAATATTTGAGGGGCTGCCACAGGGAGGAGGAAGGGGTCAAGCTATTTTCCAAAGCACCCGAAGGCCAAACAAAGAATAATGGATGGAAACTGAACAAGGAGAGATTCCACAAATAAGGATAAATTTTCTGTCAGTGAGAACAATCAACCCATGGAACAGAAGTTGCCTTCAGAAGTTGTGGGAGCTTCATCCCTGGAGGTTTTCAAGAAGAGACTGGATTGACGTTCGTCAGAAATGGTGTAGGGTCTCCTGCTTGGGTGGGGGGGTGGGGTTAGACTAGATGACCTACAAGGTCCCTTCCAACTCTATTGATCTGTAATCTTTCGAGACTGGCGTTGGGACTAGATGACCTACAAGATCCCTGTAATATTTGGGGAAGAAGGAACTGTGGGAGAATTTCTCAGCACAACACCAAATTTGTTTCCTGGCTCGCACCGATACCGAAAGAGCGACATCATCTCATCATGCCATGGTGGGTGCGGGTGCTTGACTCACAGATGACACAACACCGGTGAGCAGATTAGGGCTTATTTTTCTCAGCCAGCAGACACGAAGGAACTCTTTTGAGTGGTTGCTTCACCGTCTCGGCTTCCTGGTTTGCACCGGCCCACGTTCTGCTGATTTTTACAGGAGGAAGAGGAAATTTTTGGCAAGCCGAGAGATTCCTATTTCACACAGGAGCGTGGCGGGAGAAAAACCTTCCTGGCTTTTTGTAACCTGGCAATGCCTGTAAACATTGCTGTAACCTGCTCCATTCGTTCCTTCCCGATGAGGAAAAAAAAAATGCTAATAAGATGGCCGTCATTTCCAAGGCGTGTTTGTTTTTTTCCCTGCCTTCGTTACAAGAAGAAGTAGTTAGGGTGTGCGTGTGGCTAGGAGACCGCCGGGATTCCCAATTTCATGCGAAAGGTGGCTTACATGTCTGATATTTTGCTCCCTGCGTTTTCTCGCAAGAGGGTAACACGGAACGGGTGCAACCAAGGAGGACTAGAATCTTGATCTCTTCACTTCTGATCCAGTATCTTCTCACCCTGGTTTGTGGACTGAGAGGCAGAGACACACCCAAACTCCTCCAAAGGCATTTGTCTGTCCGTCCGTCCATCCATCCATCCATCCATCATCTATCGTCCTAGTGGACGATAACTTTAAAAAGCTAATACAATCCTTGGTTGTATAAACAGAGGCATGAAATCAAAATCATGTGAAGTCTTAGCACCTCTTTATAAAGCCTTAGGAAGGCCACACCTGGAATAGTGCATCCAGGTTTGGTCACCACGCTACAAAAAAAGATGTTGAGACTTTGGAAAAAGGGCAGAGGAGAGCGACGAAGAGGATTAGAATGTCCTGGAGATTAAACCATATGAAGAACAGTTGCATGATCTGGATTTGGCTAGTCCAGAGAAGAGAAGGACCAGGGGAGACATGATAGCAGCCTTCCAATATCTGAGGGGCTGCCCCAGAGAAGAAGGGATCAATATATTCTCCAAAGCACCAGAAGGCAGGACAAGAAGCAATGGATGGAAACTGATCCAGGAGAGAAGCAACTCTGGAATTAAGGAAAAACTTCTTAACAGTGAGAACAATTAACCAGTGGAACGGCTTGCCACCAGGTGTTTCATCACTGGAGGTTTTTAAGAAGAAACTGAACAATCACAGGTCTGAAATAGTATCAAGTCTCCTGCTTAAGCAGGGGGCTGGACTAGAAGACCTCCAAAGTCCCTTCCAGCTCTATTCTGATTATTATTATTATGACCTGTCTTTCTTAACAACATAAATGTTGAGCTCTGTTATGCTCGTAAGTCAAGGGCCTCCTATATGCTTGCTTTTGAGTATAAAATTTCTTGTCTTTAGCCCTACAAACCTTGCTGGCCAGGATGGAAATGTTTCTTAAATAATGGTAAGGAAAAGAAGCGGCGTGCAAGTCAGTCATTGTAATTTAATAATTCAGAATGGTTATTGGTTGATAAGACAGTGCGAGCATTTAGAATGGCTGCTTAGCATCTTTGCATTGGAAGGGCTTTAGGTAAAAGACGAGCTGTTGGGATAGTCCTTGACTTACGACCACAATGGAGCCGAAATTTCCATTGCTAACCAAGACAGTTGTTAAGTGAGGTTTGCCCCATCTTACAACCTTTCTTGCCACAGTTGTTAAGTGAATCTTTGCTTGTCGGAAGGATGCAAAAGGTGATCACATGACCCTGGGCAGTGCAACTGACATAAACCCATGCCAGTTGCCAAGCATCTGAATTGTGATCACGTGACTATGAGGATGCTGCAGTGGTCGTAAGTGTGAAAAATGGTCATCACTTTTTTCAGGGCTGTTCTAGCTTCGTTGTATGTGTATATTGTTTATAAATAATAAAATATTATTAGTATTATTAACTTCAAACAGTCAATACATGAATGTAATTTGAAGACTACTTGTATGTGGCCTGAGATTATCTAGATCACCACTAGAGTGCGGCAAAAGGTGAGTAGCTCCTGTTGTTCTTTGCTGCTCTCTAGTGGCCATGTAGAACTTTGCAGGGCTCTATGTAAAGAATGAATTGTTTATCCAACTAATCCAGCAGCTTTTTCTAAGGAAACCGGCCTGTGGGATAATTCCATCACCTTTATGACCTGGAAGTATGAGGCACAGAAGAAGGAAACAATAGGTTCAGAAAAATATGTGTCACCTCAAAGAAGGGTTGACCGTGGCTGCCAAATCTTCGCCAAATGTTTTTTCTCGGGGTACGAGGTTTTCACGCTATCGAAAAGGAACACGATTAGATCACGTTCCCTGTGTTTTCTTTCATTTCAATGGAAGGGACATTGAATTGGGGGTTGGGGCCTGGTCCTTCCAACGTTTTTAAGATGGAGTCATCAGCCATGGGCCTAGTGCAGGTAGCCATTGACTTGCAAGCACTCATTTAGTTCAGAGTTACAACACACACACACACACACACACACCTCCCAGAATCCCCCAGCCAGCATGCTTCAAGATGCATAGACTTCAACTCCTCTATTAGTTAGACCACGGGTCTTCAAACTTGGCAGCTTTAAGACTTGTAGACTTCAACTCCCAGAATTCCTCCTCCAGTCATGATAGCACAGGAATTCTGGGAGTTGAAGTCCACAAGTCTTAAATTTGCCAAGTTAGAAGACCCTTGAATTAGACTCATGTACCTCATCCTAGGCTACTTGTAGAGAGGTGCACTTCAACTCCCAGAATCCCCCAGCCAGCATGCTTCAAGATGGGTGGACTTCAACTCCTCTATTAATTAGACCGGGGTCCCCAAACTTGACAGCTTTAAGACTTGTGGACTTCAACTCCCAGAATTCCTCCTCCAGTCATATTACCTCAGGAATGCTGGGAGTTGAAGTCCACAAGTCTTAAACTTGCCAAGTTGGAAGACGCTTGAATTAGACTCATGTACCTCATCCTAGGCTACTTGTAGAGAGGTGCACTTCAACTCCCAGAATCCCCCAGCCAGCACGCTTCAAGATGCGCGGACTTACAACACCTCTATTAGTTAGACCAGGGTACCTCAACCTAGGCCACTTGTAAAGAGGTGGACTTCAACTCCCAGAATCCCCAGAATTCTGGGAGTTGAACACCACCCCTCTTCAAGTAGCCAATGGTTTGAGGACCTTGGAGTTAGAAACTTTTCCAAAGCGGCTCAGACTGGACAGAAGTGCCACTGTGATACCCGGAGAGTCCCAATTGCATGACCAACGATGCTGGTTGCTTGTGTGATTTCTTGACAATGAAGAAATCCTGCGGTTGGCATGAGGAAGTGACACTCTCAGGAGACAGAAGTTGGCGGCGAGGAAGACCATTTGAACTTCCTCCGCAGACGCCATGGGTCTCCCTTTGTGGCAGGCCGTTCAGTGGGAAAACAACTGAGGGTTTGATCCTAATATTCTGCCCTTGCCAACACTGGCAGTCCTCGACGTACGACCGCAACTGTTGCGAAGGAAAACAGCAATTAAGTGAGTTTGGCCCCATTTTACCATCTTTCTTGCTGCCGCTGTTAAGTGAATCACAGTTGTTAAGTGAATCTGCCTTTCCCCCTTGTCAGAAGGTCGTAAAAGGGGATCGCGTGACCCCTCCAACCATCATAAATATGAGTCAGTTTGCCAAGCATCTGAATTTTGGCCTTGTGACTACGGTCATTAAGTGAGGAAAAAAGTCACTTTTTTTTCGGGGCTGTTGTAACTTCGGCCACTAAAAAAACGGTTGTAAGTTGAGGACCCCTGTGCCCCTTCCTCATCTGTTCCGTGTCAGCAGGCCTGGCCAAAATTTGCCCTTCCTCTCATGGTATAGAAACTAAGGAATGGCAATAATTGACAAACATCCCAGAAATTGATTGAAAAGGGAAAATTAAGAAATGAAATAAATGGGGGGGGGGGAGCCCTTTACCAACTGACAGCCAGGCAAATTGGCCTAGTGGTTAAGGTGCTGGCCTAGAAACTGAAAGAAGGCGAGTTCGAGTCCTGCCTTACGCATGAAAGCCAGCTGGGTGACTTTGGGCCAATCACCAGGAGACAGTGAGTTCTAGTCCCGCCTTAGGCATGAAAGCTGGCTGGGTGACTTTGGGCCAATCACCAGGAGACTGGGAGTTCTAGTCCTGCCTTAGCCATGAAAGCCAGCTTGGTGACTTTGGGCCAATCACTAGGAAACTATGAGTTCTAGTCCCGCCTTAGCCATGAAAGCCAGCTGGGGGACTTTGGGCCAATCACCAGGAGACTGGGAGTTCTAGTCCCGCCTTAGCCATGAAAGCCAGCTGGGGGACTTTGGGCCAATCACCAGGAGACTGGGAGTTCTAGTCCCGCCTTAGCCATGAAAGCCAGCTGGGGGACTTTGGGCCAATCACCAGGAGACTGGGAGTTCTAGTCCCGCCTTAGCCATGAAAGCCAGCTGGCTGACTTTGGGCCAATCACCAGGAGACGGTGAGTTCTAGTCCTGCCTTAGGCATGAAAGCTGGCTGGGTGACTTTGGGCCAATCACCAGGAGACGGTGAGTTCTAGTCCCGCCTTAGGCATGAAAGCTGGCTGGGTGACTTTGGGCCAATCACCAGGAGACAGTGAGTTCTAGTCCCGCCTTAGGCATGAAAGCCAGCTGGGTGACTTTGGGCCAATCACCAGGAGACGGTGAGTTCTAGTTCTGCCTTAGGCATGAAAGGCGGCTGGATGAGTTGGAAGAGGAGAGGAGGAAGAAAAGGAGAAGGAAGGAGGAGAGGAGGAGGTTAAAAGGGAGAGGACGAGGAAAGAGAAGGAGGAGGAGAGAAGAGGAGGAGAGAAGGAAGAATAGAAAGAGATAAAGGAGGAGGAGGAGGGAAATGAGACTGCCATGCACTAAATGGGTTTAAATAGCTCTCGTCTTTCCAAATCCCAAAGCCAATTCATTTGGAGAATGGAACGGACTTTTTCTAATTCATCTTGAACGGAGGGATCAGCCCAATCCGTCACCCGCTCGTCCACAAATCAGGGCACGACTTTGGAGCCAAAATGTCAATCAAAAAGAGGCACTGGAAGTACTCTAGAGACGATCTGTTCTCTCCGAGGCTTTTAACACCGCTTGCCAAAATGATACCCCAAGCAGGGCCAGCTCTGGTTATCTCGGTTGAACGGGGTCAGAAAAAAAAATCGGGACAGAAATGAGCGGATTTTGGCCTTTTTTGTTTGTTTTTGCCAGGAAAGTGATGGCAAACGAAACCAGCGAGGATGCTGCAGCTCTGGTGCCTATTTTAGGCTGGATCCTGATGGTTTGATAGGCACCTTGTCTTGCTGGGGAAAAAAAGCCATTTTTGGACTCAAGAGAGCTGGCTGTTCTCAAGTTTCACTGGGGATTTTAATTGCCATAGTTTTTTTTTAATTTTATTGGTTTTTAAAAACAAACATAAACAAATAAGACATAAAAACATCAAGCTGTCTTCCATAGGTGTACGTACAGTGCGCCGATTGGTTTACAAATTGTTTTGTGCTTCCATTTCGTAGTCTTCAATTACAATTACATTACATATAATCTCACATTGTCAACCAAAAACTAAATACCTTAGTATCGTTATTCATCAATCATTTGAGTATACTTTTATTCGTTCATGTTTTACAAGATAACCCTAATTTGCTTAATTTATTGTATAACAGTTCATATTAGTTTTTTTTTTTTTTTTAAGACATATAGGCATAACAGCATTTGGGCCAATCACGCAGTTATTGTTCTGCAGTCTGGAGAGAAATGATTCCAGGTTTCTTAAGACATCAGTTGCTGGTCCTTCCTCCAAATTTAAAATGGGATTCCTGGCCCTTCCCTTCCTTCTTCCCACACAGGCCATTTGCTCCCTGAATTCCCCCATAAAATGAGAAAATCAGAAGGCTGTGGAAGTAAAGATATTTGGCTGATGAGCCCACCCATTTGGAGGTCTGCAGGATTGTTTGTGGCTCAGGGGTGGCCCCTTCTGTGTTATCCTGTCCCGTTCCCTCCCAATATTGTCTGTCTGCTTTATCTATCTGTTTAATCTATCTGCCTGCCTGTCTATCATTTCTCCTCTGTGTTTTTCTGCTCTTTCTATTCTCTTATCTGGCTATCCTCTCTGTCATCTGTCTGTCTGTCTTTCTGTCATCTCTCTATCATCTCATCTATCTATATCCTCTATCCCTCTATCTTTCTAATCTGTCTATAATCTATCTGTCTATCTATCTATCTATCTATCTATCTATCTATCTATCTATCTATCTATCTATCTATCTATCTATCTATCTCAATCTACACCTCTCCCTTTCTCTATTATTTCTCTCCTGTCTGCCTGTCTCTCCACCATCTATCCCTCTATCTATTTAATCTATCTATAAACTATTATCAATCTATCTATCTATCTATCTATCTTTATCTATCTATCTATCTATCTATCTATCTATCTATCTATCTATCTATCTATCTCAACCTACACCTCTCCCTTTCTCTATTATTTCTCTCCTGTCTGCCTGTCTCTGTCATCTATCCCTCTATCTATCTATAAACTATTATCTACTATCATCTATCTCTACCTCTCTCTATCATCCATCCATTATCTATCCATCCATCCATCCATCCATCAGTGTGTATATGTGTATCTATGATAACTCAAGATGGCCAACATATTCAACACACTTTCCTCCTCCTATTTCTCCCAAAACAACAACCCTGTGAGGTAGGCTGGGCTGAGGATTCTGGAATCAGTGTTGAGATATGGTAGTTGTCTCAAAGACGGTCCTTCGATATTAACTTCTCAGCCATAGGAATCCATCCATCCGTCCATCCTCAATTATGGCAATTTTTAATAGAACTGGTAATTCAGGGGAGGTTTTCATTTTATGATTTCCCCCTTCCCAGAACCCCAAAGTCTCCGGATCAACTCCCCCCGCCACGAGATCCCCAGGCCGAAGAGCCCCCAGGCTCCTTCCCTTTCTGCCCCTCCCCCAAGGTTGGACCCCTCAATTTGAGCGAATCCCAAAGTGACCCCCTAACCCCCTGCTCGAAGCCCCCCACCCTCTCCCAAAGCTCTCCACGGGTCAGGTCGGCGCACACCCGTGTAGAATCCTCCCCCTCTCACACACACACACACACTCACTCTTGCAAGCGCATTCTCCCTCCCAGCAGGTCGTGTGAATCCCTGCATGGCCTTGATGCCGGAGGGAATCGCTTGATCCAGGGGGCACGGGTGGGGAGGGGATGGGAAGGGTCTGGATTCCGTGGGGGGAGAGTGGGAAGGAGATGTTGGGGGAAGCCGGGGGCCAAGGCGAAGCTCCCCCCTCCCCTCCCCCTGGAGAAGAAAGATTGGACAGTCACTTGCCTGAAATCCTATGGTCTCTTCCTTGAGCAGGGGGTTGGACTAGCAGACCTCTAAGGTCCTTTCCGGCTGTATTCTTGATGGAAATGGTCTAGGGTTTCCCGCTTGAGTAAGGGGGTTGGACTAGAAGACCTCTAAGGTCCCTTCCGGCTGTATTCTTGATGAAAACGGTCTTAGGGTTTCCTGCTTGAGTAAGGGGTTGGGCTAGCAGATCTCTAAGGTCCCTTCCGGCTGTATTCTTGATGGAAATGGTCTAGGGGTCTCCCGCTTGAGTAAGGGGGTTGGACTAGAAGACCTCTAAGGTCCCTTCTGGCTCTATTCTTGATGAAAATGGTCTAGGGTTTCCTGCTTGAGTAAGGGGGTTGGACTAGAAGACCTCTAAGGTCCCTTCTGGCTCTATTCTTGATGAAAATGGTCTAGGGGTCTCCCGCTTGAGTAAAGGGTTGGACTAGAAGACCTCTAAGGTCCCTTCTGGCTCTATTCTTGATGAAAATGGTCTAGGCGTCTCCCACTTGAGTAAGGGGGTTGGACTAGAAGACCTCTAATGCCCCTTCCGGCTGTATTCTTGATGGAAATGGTCTAGGGTCTCCCACTTGAGTAAGACTAGCAGACCTCTAAGGTCCCTTCCGGCTGTATTCTTGATGAAAATGGTCTAGGGTCTCCCGCTTGAGTAAGGGGGTTGGACTAGCAGACCTCTAAGGTCCCTTCCCGCTGTGTTCTTGATAGGAAACGGCGGATGGAGTCGGCTTGCTAAGCCCACAATGCCTCCGGCCAGCCAGCTTCGCCTCCTCTTTGCAAGTCAGCGGGGGGAGGCGTGGTGTGGCCGGGAGGGGTGGCGCGTTCTTGGCTTCCCGGGGAAGTGCGAGTCGGCGGAGCGATCCGGGCCGGAGGAGAGGAGGACGGAGCGGCGGCGGCGGCGGCGGTAGCAGCAGCAGCAGCAGGAGGAGGCGGCGGCGGAGGAGGAGGAGGAGAAGGAGGGAGGAGGCAGGATCGCCGGCGGAGAAAGAGCCCGGAGGAGCATGGAGGCGGAGGCGCGCCCGGCCGGCCAGCCGGACCTGAAGCGATGGAGAGCGCCGCTGCCGCCGCTGGCGGTGCTGACCGCTTAGCCTGGCCGGGAAGCTGAGCTCCAGAAGCGGCGCCTCCCCCCAACCCGTCTTCGGCCCAACTCGGATGCGGCTCCGGGTGACCGACGACGCCGGAGCCTCGAGCGCCTCCGGCCGCCTCCTCCAGGATGAGCAGCGGCGGCAGCGGCAGCGGCGGCGGCGGCGGTGGGACCGGCCCGGGCGGCAGCAGCAGCAGCAGCGGCGAAGTGGTTTGCTCCGGCTGGCTCCGCAAATCGCCTCCGGAGAAGAAGTTAAGGAGATACGTAAGTCCGAGCGCGCGGGGGTCTCTCTCGGCTGGGAATCCGGGCGGAGGGGCGTGAGATCCGGCCGAGAAGGAGCGGGGATCTTCCCAACCACCACCCCCCGCGCCTTTCCCACTCGGGTGCGGACTTCCAAGGGGATCTTTGGCGGGGAATCGAGATCCCCATCGGCGGGCAGGGGGCTTCCCTTTAGATCCGAAGCCCCCTCCCCACTTTCGCCTGGCTTCGACTCTTCGACCCTGAGCCGGATCCCCGCCGGGGAGCCTGGAAGTCAAGGCCGGGCGGAGGAGGGGGAGCTTCCACCCCACCCCACCCCACCCTTCGCTCGGCAGGACCCCCGCCCCGCTGCGACCCTCCCACCCCCGGTCCCGATGGGCCACCTTCCTCCCGCCGGGCTCCGGGGGAGCGGGGGCGGTGAGGAGAGCAGGTGCATCCCCCGATCGTCCCGCCCTTCCCGGGGAGGAGGGTGGGGGAGGCTTCCCCGACTGCTTATACCGCCCCCCCCTCCCCACGGCCCCGGCGACCGGGGTTCCCGGGCGGGGAGGCTCCTCCGCGGGATCCCAAAGCGGCCCCCGGGGTTGTTGCTATCCGGGCAGCTGGGCTGGCGAGGGATCCTTCTCCGGTCCAGCTGGGGGAAGGAGGGGGCGGCGATGCTTCCCCCACCCCACCCGGTTTCCCAGCCCAACCGGAGCGACGCTGGCGCTGCAGGGTGGAGCCGCTGGGGGTGGGGGGGAGAAGGAAAGCGGCGTCGTGCAGATGACCGCCGCTGCCGCCGCGTCCTGGGCGGAGCGGGGCTCTCCCCTTCCCGGGGCGGGGGTGAGCCGGGTGGCTGCTGCTACAGGTGGCGGCGGCGGCGTTGTTTGGGTTGGGGTGCTCGGCTTTGCCTTGCGGCAGCCCGCCCCCTAGCGGCGCCGGTGGGAAACGCGGCCGCTCCTTTCGGGAGACCGGGATCAGGTTCCCACGATCGCGGCCTGGGATCGGGTTCCCACGATCGCGACCTGGTTCCTAGGATCGCGACTTGGGATCGGGTTCCCACGATCTCGACCTGGATCGGGTTCCCAGGATCGCGACTCGGATCGGGTTCCCACGATCTCGACCTGGATCGGGTTCCCACGATCGCGACCTGGTTCCTAGGATCGCGACTTGGATCGGGTTACCACGATCTCGACCTGGATCGGGTTCCCAGGATCGCGACCTGGTTCCTAGGATCGCGACTTGGATCGGGTTCCCAGGATCGCGACCTGGTTCCTAGGATCGCGACCTGAACCGGGTTCCCAGGATCTCGACTTCCTGGACCCGGTTCCCAGGATCGCAACCTGGATCTGGTGTCCACGGTCTCGACCTGGACCGGGTTCCCAGGATCTCGACCGGGTTCCCAGGTTCTCGACCTGGACCCTGTTCCCAGGATCGCAACCTGATCTGGTGTCCTCGATCTCGACCTGGATCGGGTTCCCACGATCGCGACCTGGTTCCTAGGATCTGGGGTCTCAGGATCGCAGCCTGGATCGGGGGTCCCACGATCACGGCCTGGATCGGGGTCCCAGCACCGCGACTCGCACCGGGTTCCCACGACCGCGCGTCTCCTCCGAGAAAGAGCCGCGCCGTCGCTGCCTCCGCGCTCCGGGCTGGGCTGACTTGTAAACGGGGCCGAGCGGAGCTCGCTGCGGCTGCTGCACTTGGCTCGGATTAGCGCGTAGAGCGCAAATCCGGCAGGGGGGGAGTTAGTTAACTGGCTAACCAGGTTCGGCTTGTTGTGCACCTGCGGTGGAGCCAGGCCCTGGGGCGGAACGCGCGTTGGAGTCGCCTCCTGATTGATGACGGCACTTTCGCCTCGCGGGTTCTTGGTTGCCGGCTGAAGTTACTGTTTAACCGCGGAGTTTGCCTGCCTAGAAGGAAAAGCGACCCGGCTTCGGTTGAGAGGGACTTGGGCTGCGTTTGGCAGGCTCCCATGCAGGCGGCAAGAGCGCTTAGATTTATATACCGCTTTCCAAGGCTTCCAAGAGTCGGCATCTTCCCCCCGCCCCCCGCAAAAATGTGGGTCCTCATTTTGCCGACCGTGGAAGGATGTAAGGTTGAGTCACCCTTGAGCAGGTCAGCAGTGAACTCCTGGCAGTGAAATGAGTTAGTCTGCAATACTGCAGTTTGACCACTGCTGCCAACTCCCCCCCCCTCCCCTCCCTCCCTCCCCTTCCTTCCTTCCTTCCATCCCCTTCCTTCCTTCCTTCCATCCATCCTTCTTTCCTTCCTTCCATCCTTCCATCCATCCATTCTTCCTTTCTTCCATCCTTCCTTCCTTCCTTCCTTCCTTCCTTCCTTCCTTCCTTCCTTCCTTCCTTCATCCTTCCTTTCATCCTTCCTTCCTTCCTTCCTTTCTTCCATCCATCCTTCCTTCCTTCCTTCCTTCCTTCCTTCCTCCCTCCCTCCCTCCTTTTCAATAGCACTTAGACTTATATACTGCTTTACAGTGCTTACCAGCCCTCTCTAAGCGGTTCACAGAGTCACCTTACTTCTTTGGATTTATGTTTTCTAAACCCGCAGAACTGTTATACTACATTACTGTCAAGCTACAGTCTGGGTCCTCGTTTTACCAACCTCAGAAGGATGGAAGGCTGAGTCAAGCTTTGAGCCTGGTGAGATTTGAACTCCAGACTCTAGGCAGAGTTTGTCTGCAATACTACATTCTAACAACTGCACGATCAGGACTCCTTCTTTCCTTCCTTCCTTCCTTCCTTCCTTCCTTCCTTCCTTCCTTCCTTCCTTCCTTCCTTCCTTCCTTCCTTCCTCCCTCCCTCCCTTGTTTCTCCTTCAGGCCTGGGATTCTTGGTTTTCATTCCCTGCCAGCGCTGAACCTGTTTAGCTTTTCAAGATCCACCAAGGTCCAGACCCAAAACGAAGAAGAAGTTTCTTGAAAGTGAAAACAATTCACCCATGGATCAGTTTGCCTGTAGAAGTTGTGGGTTGCTCCCACACTGGGAAGTTTTTAAGAAGGGACTCGACAACCGTTGGTCCGGTGGAATGGTATAGGGTTTCCTGATTGACCAGCGGGCTGGACTAGAAGACCTCTAAGGTCCCTTTCGACTCTGTTATTCTGTATGGAAGGGTTTTGCCCCTCTGGATAAGGCGGCTGTGATCAGAACCCCTTTTGCCTCTCTCCTGATCCCGCCTCTGTTGCTGTAACTCAGAGGTCTCCAAACTTGGCAATTTTCAGGCTTGTGGACTTCAACTCCCAGAATTCTCCAGCCACCACAACTATGCTGGCTGGAGAATTCTGGGAGTTGAAGTCCACAAGTCTTAAAGTTGCCAAGTTTGGAGACCCCTGCGTGTAACTCATAAAACGACATCCATAAATTTCCGTATAAGTTTGCCGTCTGCTCAAAAAAGGAGTGATCTTTTTTAATGGAGTTGAGCCCAGAAACAAAACCTTGTGGTTTTTTCGGACAAGAGAGAAGTGATTTCTCATGACGGGGAATGTTTTTTTTTTTTTTCAAGTTTCCAGTCTAGTCTGTGACACTGACATTTCCTGGTGGTCTCTGCTCCTTTCTGTTGAGGGAGGTACCTTCTCTTTCAGCGTGGCATCAACTGTGGAACATTCTCCCAATTCAACTTGTTTTTGTTTGTTTTTTTCCAGAGAATGCATGGGTGTTTGCCCAGGAAGAGTAGTCCTCAACTTATAACTATTCACTTAATGACCACTTGAAGTTACAATAGCGCTGAAAAAAAGTAATTTATGATCGTTTTCACACTTAGGAGCATTGCGGAAGCCCAATCATCACGTGATCAAAATTCGGGCATTTGGCAACCGACTCATATTTATGACAGTTGCAGTTTTGGGAGTTAACAGAATAACAGAGTTGCAAGGGACCTGGAAGGTCTTCTAGTCCAACCCCGTTTTCAAGCAGGAGACCCTGTACCATTTCAAACAAATGTTTATCTAATCTCTTCTTTGTGGCAGCCCCTTAGATTTTGGAAGGCTGCTATCATAAAATGGTACTAATACTTTACGTGATCTTGATTCTATCGCTCTGTTGAAGTGCGCCAGCCTAAAAGCTGCCAAGATGGAGAAACAATGCCCTAATGTTAATAAATTCAGAATCAACTTTTTGTGCAGGTCTATTCACACAACCTCCCTCCTGCATTCGGAAGGAACGGGCACAGATTATGCGGTGTAAGTGAGGTATTATGAATCAGCAAACTCTTTGCGATAGATTTTCCTGCCAGGAGTGAAGTGATGGATGTGGCTTGGCCACAATTAGTCAGAACGCATAGACCTTGGTAACTGTGCGCTCCTAATACCTGGAGAATCCAAATTGGATTCTCAGGGCCTCTACAATATCCCAGCGCCATTAAAATGATTTTTAAGTAAGAGCAGAGTGGAAGGTTGAAGCGTCTTCCTTGCAGTGAAATGAGGAGATAAGTGCATTGAAAAGGGAGAAGGAAAATATTTTAAATTCTCATTCTGAGAATCTCCTTGAGAAGAAAATATTTATAGCTCAGAGCTGAACTCTAGGGTCCTTGGTGCTCTCTGAGTTGGGCTGTTTTCTTGTAGACATTTCATGACCCAACTACGTAACAACATCAGTGGTAGAAGAGAGTGGGGTTTGTGGAGAGGAGGAGGAGGAGGACTGTGGGGTCCTAGATGCTCTCTGAGCTTGGTTGTTTGTTTGCAGGCATTTCATTACCCAACTAGGTAACATCATCAGTGCTACCCTACTTAGTCCTTAAGGTGCCAGGCCACTAAGTTTTAAATTAAAATAATAATAATTCAACGTACATAAATAAAATTGCATTTACTAAAATTATTATTTTTCTCCAACACAAAACAATATTTGTAGGTCAGGGTTGAATTGTTGGGTTCTTTCTGAGCTTGGTTGTTTTCTTGCAGATATTTAATTACCCAACTAGGTAACGTTATCAGTGCTAGAAGGGAGCTGGGATGGAGGAGGAGGAGGACAAATGTGGGATCCTTGGTGCTCTCTGAGCTTGGGTGTTTTCTTGCAGACCTTTCATTACCCAGCTAGGTAACATCATCAGGGCTATGAGAGAGAGGGGTTTGTGGAAAGGAGGAGAACAATTCACTGAACAGCTATGGCAAGAAAGTTTGTAAAATGAGGCAAAACTCACTGTCTCATTTAACAACAGAAAAGTTGGACTCAATTGTAGTGGTAATTTGAGGAGTATCTATATTTTGATCATTGTCCCAGATATGTTGATATTGTCCCACATCCTTGCAAAGGCCTGGTTTTACGGTCACCCCTATGTTTAGGAATTCCTCAAGGTCATTTCTAAGCCTCAGAAGCGATCTGGCCAATGTAAACAAGGCCCAAAGGATGCCATCTGCTCCTCTTAATTTTTGTTTAAAATTAAGATAATCCTTTAAGCATTTTTTAAAAGGCCAATTGGCGAAGGAGTCTGGAAAGGATCAAGTCTGTGGCCTATTCAGGGCCTGAAAAGAGATATTCAGGCACAAAGGAAATTCTGAAATATTATTAAATAGGTCACAGTAGGGTCTTCAGATTTGACAGCTTTAAGGCTTGTGGACTTCAACTCCCAGAATTCCTCCTCCAGTCGTGTTAGCTCAGGAATTCTTGAAGTCCACAAGTCTTCAAGTTGTCAGGTTTGAAGACCCTTGCAGTAATCAGTTGCAAAGACTTGAAAAGAGTCGTTGGTGATCTACTTAATAGGAAAACTGGTTTTATCTTGCTTGTAGCTCTGGCAAATCAATCCGAATCTTTGTCACATTTATCCACTGACACACTTAACTCTTCCCCAGTCTGTTTACATTTTGTTAAGCATGTCACACCCACATCGCTCTCAGTATGAGGGAATTCCAAGCTGATTTATGGTTTAGTGCAGAGGTCTCCAAACTTGGCAACTTTAAGATTTGTGGACTTCAACTCCCAGAATTCTTCAGCCAGCTATGCTGACTGGAGAATTCTGGGAGTTGAAGTCCACAAGCTAGGTTGGCTGGAGAATTCTGGGGGTTGAAGTCTACAAATCTTAAAGTTGCCAAGTTTGGGGACCCCTGGTTTAGCGTTTTTTTTAAAAAAGGACTTGAAACCAGTTTCACAAGACTGCTGGTAGTCCTCGCCTAACAACTATTTGTTTAGTGACCGTTCACGGTTACAACGGTGCTGAAAAAAAGGACTTAGGACCGGTTTTCACACTTGCAGAATGTCCGTATGATCAAAATTCAGACGCGCGGCGACTAGCCTATACAGGCAGTCTTCGACTTAACAACCACAATGGAGCCTACGAATTTCTGTTGTTAAGCGAGACATCCATGAAGTGAATTTTGCCCCATGCATTCAGTGAATTTGGTGAACTTTCTTGCCGCCGCTGTTAAGTGAATCGCTGCAGTTGGTAACCTGGTTGTTAAGTGAATCCGGCTTCCCTGTTGTCTTTGCTTTGTCAGACAGTCGCAAAAAAGGGGGTCACGTGACCTCCTGGGGACGCCGCAACAGTCATAAGTATGAGTCAGTTGGCCAAGCATCTGAATTTTGATCACATGATCATGGGGAGGCTGCGAAGGTTGTAACTGTGGAAAATTATTCTGACCTAGGCTTCACCAAATCATGAAGTAGACTCCTCGTCTTGACAAAACCCCTGTTATTTAGGCTAATGTGAATTCCTATCATTCACATCCAGCAAAGTCCCGACAAACAGTCTTTCAAGGGTGAATTTACAACCACAGACCCTATCAGTCTTGGAGAGCTGCCAGACTGATAGCTTCCGAGCGCAAGGCTGTACAAAAAAAGACTTGGCAAGGAGTCTGTGAGAGTCACGAACAAATCTTCTCACTAATTAAACGAACTAATTGTCTTCTGCAAACTCCACTCCCCTTTCGCTCCTCTTTATTCCTTATGGGAGGGGCTATTCACCGTCCACCTGTGCCTTAACTCCTAATTTGACCCTTGTTCCTTAGATGTTCCCTTCTTCTGGCAGCTCTGTGCATGTGCACTGGGAACGGGCTCCAGCTGTTCTTCTGCCCCATTGATCTCCGACTCCGAAGGCAGCTGATAACTGTCAGACGGCCCTGGCCCCATCTCCGTCTCCAACACAGAGCCCTCGTCAGAGTCTTCCCCAGACTCTAGGACTGGCCCATGTTCCTCCCCAACCTCCTCACTCTCTGAGTCTGCCGCCAGCTCTGCTGGCCACTGGTGGGCCATAACAAAAACAGTCATAAGTGACTTTTTTCAATGCTGTTGAAGTCCACACGTCCTCAAGCAGTCAAGGTTGATCAACATGGGCTATTAAATTCTCCAGCAAGCAATTAACCAACGGTATTTGTAAGCAGATGGCCTGTTGGAGCTTATGTGCTGTTTTAAAAACTATGTGAGCTTTGGAGAAGTTTAGATTCTGATGGATTTTTGGGCAGCGTGCAGGCAGTTGTGTAAAATTGCACGAGGTTGCAAATGTTTGCAAAGAGGCTCATCCTTCAGATATGTGGATTTCCACACCCAGGATTCCCAGTGGTGAGATTTGAAGTCTTCCAAATGTTTGGAGGAATCATGTGGAGAAGGATGGGCTAATGTTATCTCAAGAATGCAAGAAATCCCCTTTTAAAGTTTTAGTTTGGAGTGCATTTCTCAAGCTGAAACAGTGGCTTAGAGCTAGAATAGAATGAAACGGAATAACAATAGCAGTAGCACTTAGACTTATATACTGCTTTAACAGTGCCTTACATCCCTCTCTAAGCAGTTTACAAAATCAACCTATTACCCCCCCAGCAATCTGGGTCCTGATTTTTACTGACTTCGGAGGGATGGAAGGCGGAGTCAACTTTGAGCCTGGTGAGATTTGAACTACCAAATTGCAGGCAGCCGGCAGGCAGCAGAAGTAGCCTGCAGTACTCTAGCCACTGTGCCACCAAAGCTCAGTGGAATGAAATAGAATTCAAAATAGAAATAGAAATCAATAGAAGAATAGAACAGAACAGAACAGAATAGAATAGAATTCAAAATAGAATAGAAATAGAAATCAGTAGTGGAATAGAACAGAATAGAAACAAAAATCAATAGAACAGAACGGAATAGAATAGAAACAAAAATCAATAGAATAATAGAACAGAATAGAATAGAACAATAGAAATAATAGAATAGAATTCAAAATAGAATAGAAATAGAATAATAGAATAGAACACAACAGAAACGGAACAGAACAGACTAGAATAATAGAACAGAAATAAAATTAATAGAATAGAACAGAATAGAATAGAATTAGATTTTAGACTAGACTAGAACAGAATAGAACAGAACAGAACATAATTCTTTATTGGCCAAGTGTGATTGGACACACAAGGAATTTGTCTCTGGTACACAAACTCAGTATACATACAAGCAACAGGTGATAAATCACGATCAATATAACTATGAAAAATGTTCATAAGTCTCATGTTTCAATGCTGTTGTAACTTTGAATGGTCGCTCAATGAAGTGTTGTAAATCAAGGACTAAGGTTTCCTTCCTGAGCAGGGGGTTGGACTAGAAGACCTCCAAGGTCCCTTTCAACTCTGTTATTCTGTTAAAACACTCCCTAAATGGCTCTAAACTGAAAGAATATTCCACGTTAGGATTGGTCCGAATCGTATAAAACAGGAAATGAAAAGGAATTCAGTGTGCATCTTTCTGAGCGCAGAAAGTAAATTCTTCACTATTTTATACCCTAATATTTTAATTCCAACTTTACCACTTTATCTTTTCTGTGCAAGAGACCTTGTATGTAAATCCAGGGTAATCCCCAAATCTGAAGTGTTGTTAGCACTTTTTCCAATTGAAAAATAATTATTCGTTTATTACAGTTCATCTATCATGACGATTTAAATGGGTTTAGTCTGAAAAAGATGCTGATAAACTCTCAAATTCTTTCTCCTGGACCAGGAAATCTTTTCATACCAGGTTATTATCGGTCTTTCATTGATTACTGTTTCTGTTCAAATCTGTCAGAAAGGGTTGTAGGGTCTCCTGCTTGGGTGCAGGGTTGGACTAAATGACCTACAAGGTCCCTTCCAACTCTGTTAATTTGTTCAATCTGGTCTGAGTCATTTTAAACAGAAGAAGAAGAAGGGAGGAGGAGGAGGAGGAGGAGGAGAAAAAGGAGGAGGAAGAAGGAGAAGGAGAGGAGGAGGAGAAGGAGAAAAAGGAGGAGGAGGAAGAAAAAGAGAAGGAGGAAGGAGAAGGAGAAGAGGAGGAAGAAGAGGAAGAAGAAGAGGAGGAGGAGGAGGAGGAGGAGGAAGAAGAAGAAGAGGAGGAAGAAAAAGAAGAAAAAGAAAGAATGAATGAAAGAGAAAGAAAGAAAGAAAGAAAGAAAGAAAGAAAGAAAGAAAGAAAGAAAGAAAGAAAGAAAGAAAGAAAGAAAATATTTTATAGCACCTCCCTTCCCTGGTTACCTTTCCCTGGGTGTTGAAACAGCCTGACCGACTGTTGTATAAATATTTTGCCAAAGGTGGATTTATAGGAGGGGATGGGCCTTTCTTTTGGCGTCCACCCAAAATTAAAAGTGTCAGATGTTTGCGTGAGTGGGATTTCTCGAATAAACAGCACCCACGGCTGAATCTGTTTTTCTACTTTACAATCCAAAAGAGACACTCGGTCGGGCGTTGAGACCACAATATTTAAATTTCCCTGATGATAATTTTTTTTTCCCCTGCTCAGTTTAACAGCTTAACGTAGTAGTAGCCCATTTGCAGAAACCATTAGTAAATATTTTGCCTGAGAACACGAAGGAGGAGTAACATTTGTCCTCACTTGTGGAGGTCACAACCTCTGGAGTGGGTTGTGTGTATTTGTATTTTATAGATGGATCGGATTTTCATCCTGCCGTTATTACTTTAAAAGTAAGTCAAGATGGCAAATATAACAGGTAGTCCTTGACTTACAACAGTTCTTTAGTGATCATTCTCAGTTACAATGGGATGGGAAAGAGTGACTTATGACCAGTGGTGGGTGGCAAATTTTTTAACAACTGGTTCTCTGGGTAGGCATGTCAAGTTGGTCATATGACTGGGTGGGTGATGTCACTCATCACACCCAGCATCACCTCCCGGCCACTCACCTCAAAGGCACAGGTGGGATTCAGCCAGTTGGGGCTAATCCCACCCACCACTGCCTGGCCCCACCCAACCCGGTTTTGGGCCTGGTTTTGGGCCATTTTCAGGCCTTTCAGAGGCCATTTTGGGACCATTTTCAGGCTGCTTTTGGGGCCATTTTCAGGCCATTTTGGGGTGTTTTCAGGATGTTTTTGGCCCATTTTTAGGCCAGTTTTCAGGCCATTTTCAGGCTATTCTTCAGGACATTTTCAGGTTGGTTTTTGGGCCATTTTCAGGCCATTTTCAGGCCATTCTGGGCCCATTTTCAGGCCATTCTGGGGGCATTTTCGGGGCATTTTATTCAGGCCATTTTTGGCTGCTTTCAGGCTGTTTTTCGGGCCATTTTCTGGCTGTTTTCAGGCCATTTGGGGGCAGATTTCAGGCCATTTGGGGGCCATTTTCAGGCAGGTTTTTGGGCAGTTTTCAGGTTGTTTGGGGGGGCATTTTCAGAGCATTTGGGGGGCATCTTTGGGCCGTTTTTCAGGCTGTTTTCAGGCCATTTTGGGGCCATTTTCAGACTGTTTTTTGGGCCATTTGGGGGGCATTTTCAGGACATTTTATTCAGGCCATTTTGGGGCCATTTTCAGGCTGTTTTTTGGGCCATTTGGGGGGCATTTTCAGGACATTTTATTCAGGCCATTTTGGGGCCATTTTCAGGCTGTTTTTCAGGCTGTTTTCAGGCCATTTTGGGGGCAGTTTTGAGGCCATTTGGGGGGCGTTTTCAGGCAGTCTTTCAGGAAGTTTTCAGGTTTCAGGCCTGGAAAATGGCCAAAAACAGCCCCAAAACAGCCCCGGATGGCCTGAAAATGGCCCAAAAAACTACCTGAAAAATGGCCTGAAAATTAATTCCATGGAATCCCAGAATTTCACTGAATTCTGGGAGTTGAAATCCCCACATCTTCAAGCCACCAAATTTGAGAAATGCTGTCCTAGTGTTACGTCCTATTTTAGCAGCTACCTGCAGTGAATTTCACTGAATTACAAAGTCCATCCAATTTTATATGTGCTCTGGTCCCCACGTGCATTTTTCAAAAAGCCGCTGTCGATCATGGCTCTCAGAGTAAACTCAAAGCATCTCTCCAGCTTGGGAGCTGTTAATAACAACATGGTGTGGCTGACAAGGAGGAAAGCATCCATTCCAGATGTTGTACCAGATGCAAAGTTTAGGGCCTCCGCTGCAAGCAATAGGTCTCTTGAGTGGGAGGATCCAGAGGGGCGGGGGAATGGGGATATAATGCAGCTGTTAACCCTGACATCGCATCCTGTTAACCTGTGAAACAAGGCGCATCTTGGTTTTTTAATATCACTCTGAACCAGTGGTGGGATTCAAAGATTTTTTACTACCAGTTCTGTAGGCGTGGCTTGGTGGGTGTGGCAAGGGAAGGATACTGCAAAATATCTATTTCCTCTCCACCGCACTTATCTTAAGAAGAGACTGGACAGCCACTTCTCTGAAATGGTATAGGGCAGTGATGGCTAATCTTTTTGCACTTGCGTGCCAACACCCAGAAAGCAATGAACGCGCCTGCATCATGCCCTATGCATGCATACGCAATCCCCACTCAGCCCCCAGCCCCCTTACCTGCACTGAGCCTCACAGCTGATTTTTGACCAGTTTGAGGCCTTTTTTTTGGCCTTCCAAGGCTTGAGGAAGGCTTCTGCAGGCTTCTACAAGCTTTGTAGGCTGAAATCTAGCCCCGTTTCATCACTTCCTGTTTTTCCAAAAATACTGGAAGTGACAAAACGGGGATAGTTTTCGGCCTACAAAGCTTGCAGAAGCCTGCAGAATAGAATAGAATAGAATAGAATAGAATAGAATAGAATAGAATAGAATAGAATAGAATAGAATAATTTATTGGCCAAGCATTCCTCAAGCCTTTGGGAGGCCGAAAATCAGCTGTGAGGTGCGTACATGCACAGTGAGGTAAGTTAGCCTCCAGCTCGCGTGGCGGCACAAATGGCTCTGCGTACCACCTGTGACACGCATCCATAGGTTCGCCATCACGGGTTTAGGGTCTCCTGCTTGAGCAGGGGGCTGGACTAGAAGACCTTCAAGGTCCGTTCCAGCTGTATTCTGAATGAAAGAACCTGCTTTCCAGCTCCGTTCTCCTGTGCAGGGCAACCAAAGAAGACCCAGCCAATCAGCTGAGACTCAGGAGGCGGAGAATAGATGTGGGCTGGGCCAATCAGAGGTGGGATTTGCCGGTTCTCCGAACTACTCAAAATTTCCGCTACTGGTTCTCCAGAACGGGTCAGAACCTGCTGAATACCACTTCTGATCCGAACCGTTGGAAGTTCAAATTTGATGCTCCATGCGCTAGACAGAAGAAGGAAGGAGGAACTGGAGAGAAGCTGAAAAAAAAACATGGCATAATGAAACAGAGGATGCCAAACAAACCATGGTGTTTTTTTCCCCCTGCTGACTTCCTGCCATTGGGATGCATAATACAAAGTCGCTGCCAAGAAGCAGTTCAGAAACATGTTTTGGGGAGAAAAAAAATAAAAGCAGGAATGTAGGAAAATGTCAGCTTCGCCTCTCATTTTAACCATATCTCCTGGTGTAAGATAATTTTTGGAGTTTTTAATTCTTTTTAAAACTTGCGTTTAAAAGTTGCAATTCCTGCGGGAAGGGGAACTTTAGGAATTGTTTGTTTTAAATCCACAGGATATATATTTTAGGGGGGGGGATATAAACCCCAAGAATGAGATGCCATTGACTGCTGGGGGTGAAAAAACCCCAGACCTTATAAATTAAGTGTTACGATACAATAGGTATTTTTTAAAAACAAAATTAAAAATATTTTATTGATTACATCATTAAAACATTGGACACGGTGCAGCCGTTCTGACATTCATTTTTGCCATCCATGCTAAAGTACTGTATATGATACATATCTTATATACATTAATACCAGAGGTCTCCAAACTTGGCAGCTTTAAGACTTGTGGACTTCAACTCCCAGAATTCCTGAGCGAACATGACTGGAAGAGGAATTCTGGGAGTTGTAGTCCACAAGTCTTAAAGCTGCCAAGTTTGGGGATCCCTGATTTATACATTTATACAGTTAAATTATATCCATTGTATTATCCATCATATTCCATTGTAATTATTTACATAATCTGAGTTATCCATTCTACAAATCGTAATAGTTTTTTATTCTCCTTTCTGTTCCCACCATTGGTAAAATTTATTCTATACCTTATGATATTCTGTCTCTTCTTTATTTTTCAATTCCAAAGTCAGTCTATCCATGTCAGTACACGTCAGCGTTTTCTTTTATCGCCTCACCTTCATCGGGGATTTCTCTATTTTTCCATTGTTGAGCAAAAACCATTCTTGCTGCTGTGATAATATGTACCATTAAATAGGTCACCTCTTTACAGTGATGGGATTCTCCTGGTTCAGCCCGGTTCACGCGAACCGGTAGTTAAAAAAAACAGCTGCTGGTTCAATCAAACCAGTTTTTTTCCTCCTGACAATCAGCTGTTTTGATGATCAGCTGTGTTGGAATCTCCTTCGCTGTCTTACTGCTTTGCCCAGGAGGCAAAAAGGGGCTTATGGGGGCGAGTGGGATGCAAATATTTTTACTACTGGTTCTGTGGGTGTGGCTAGGTGGGCATAGCTAGGTGGAATGGCCATGTGACTGGGTGGGCGTGGCTCTTTTGCGGGGGCGCAACACCCGCCCCCCCCGTTGCTCCATTTTTTGCCTTCCTGGGCCTAAGCCTTCTGGGAGCAAAAACGCCCCCCCCAGGGGGGCCATGCCCACCTAACGAAGCCCCACCTAGCCACACCCACAGCACCAGTAGTAAAAATATTTGCATCCCACCCCCTGCCTCTTGACTGTGTCTCTCTTTCATAATTCCTAGTAAAAATAATTCTGTTTTGTATTCTATTTTCTGCTCAATCACCTCCTCTAACCACGTCTGGATCCTATGCCAAAACTCCTATGTTTTTTTCTTTTTCTTTTACAAGACCACCACATATGATAGGTATTTTTGATGTCCACAAATGCCAGCAGTGTCTACCCTGGCGTACAGTTAATTACGCAATTAAAATTCAGTGAAATGGAGCAAATCGTATCTTTGGGAAAAGGGGGAAGCTTTTAATCAGGAAAGGAATAAAATTCAAATTGTCCCCCTGTTGCCATTACTGTCACTTTACAACGTGGAAACATATTGTCTGTCCTTTAGCCAAAAGAGTTTTAAAAAGTCCCTGGAAAAACCACAGGCAGTCCTGAATTTACAACCTTTAGGTTAGATTAGATTAGATTAGATTAGATTAGATTAGATTAGATTAGATTAGATTAGATTAACAGAGTTGGAAGGGAACTTGGAGGTCATCTAGTCCAACCCCCCCAGCCAAGCAGGATACCCTACGCCCTTTCTGACAATTTAGTGATAATTCAAAGTTACAACAACACTGCCGTATGACCGTTTTTCATACTTATGACCGTTGTGGCCTCCCCACAGTCACACAATCAAAAATTGCACCCTTGGCAACTGACTCATATTTATGACGGTTGCAAGATCCTGGAGGGGGGGAGGGTCACGCGACCAACTGTTGCAGCCTCCTGATGAGCAGAGTCAACGGGGACGCCGGATCCATTGAACGACCGTTGTTGCTACTATTCTGACCTAAGCTTCCTTAGAATAGAGTAGAATTCTTTATTGGCCAAGTGTGATTGGACGCACAAGGAATTTGTCTTTGGTGTAAATGCTCTCAGTGTACATAAAAGAAAAGATACATCCGTCAAGAGTCAAGAATCATCAGGTTCAACAATAATAGTCAAGAGGGTACGATAAGCAATCAAATCATACTAGGAAACAGTCAAGATAGATCGTAAGGATACAAGCGACAAAGTTACAGTCATACAGTCACAAGTGGGAGAGGATGGGTGATAAGGAGTGATGAGAAGATTAACGGTAATAGTAGTGCAGACTTTGTAAATAGTTGGACAGTGTTGAGGGAATTATTTGTTTAGCAGAGTGATGGCATATGGGGGAAAAAACTCCCCTTGTGTCTAGTTGTTCTGGTGTGCGGTGCTCTGTAACGTTGTTTTGAGGGAAGGAGTTGAAACAGTTTATGTCCGGGATGTGAGGGGTCTGTAAATATTTTCACAGCCCTTTTTGACTCGTGCAGTATGCGGGTCCTCCATAGAAGGCAGGTGGGTAGTAATTGTTTTTTGTGCAGTCCTAATTATCTTCTGAAGTCTTTGCCTGTCCTGTTGGGTTGCAGAACCGAACCAGGCAGTTATAGAAGTGCAGATGACAGATTCCATCCTTCCTCTGTAGAACTGGATCAGCAGCTTCTTGGGCAGTTTGAGCTTTCTGAGTTGGCGCAGAAAAAAACATTCTTTGTTGTGCTTTTTTGATGACGTTTTTGATGTTACATTTATTGCTATTTGTAGTATCTTGTCATTTTATAATGGTTTTTCCACAAAAAAAAATGTTTACTTCCAGTTACTTCCGAAATAAAAAGGTTTTCCGAACACAAAATTTACTTCCCGTTTCTTGAAAGAAAAAACAAAACACTCCATATAGCAATCAATAGGCTTGCTTCACTCGATGCCTGTGGCATTCGCTTAATGACTGCCCCAAAAGCAACCCCTGGTCCCGTCATGAGATGACCTGCCTCATGAACATCACGGCTTGCAGATGTCATGGGCTGGCTCAATTACAGTCGTAACACGAGGACTGCCCAACATGTATGTCACCCTGATGGGATAAAAAGACCCAAGACTTAGATGGACAGAGGAAACAACTTTGTCAGGATTCCGGCAGTTACTCCAATTAAATCATAGTCTCGAGCCAAACTTCCAAAACTTCAGTTACCTAGTTCAGGGGTCGCCAACCTTTTGGACCTCAGGGACCACCAAACACATAATTTTAAATCCCACGGACCAGAGACCCTGGGAAAATCCTAAAAAGAGTCTGCAGGATAATTCCCCGCCCCGTTTTTCCTACCGATTAATCATTCCTTATTTGGGATCGCAGGATAATGTCTCAAACTCCGTTCTCAAGAGGAGAGAAAGAGAGAGACTTTTGGCTTCATGCAAGGAAATCAGCAGAAGCTGCAGAAGTCTTTCTTTCTCTCCCCCAAACTCCGCCAGAAATGAGTCTTTGTGAGACTTGTCACGCCGGCGCAGCCTCTTGGAGCAGGAGGCCTTGCGGGGTCCCAAAGACTCATTTCTGGCAGAGTTTGGGGGAGAGAAAGAAAGACTTTTGCTGTTTTCCTTGCATGCAGCCAAAAGTAGAAGCAGAAAGAAGCAGAAAGAAGCAGCCCGGTGGCCAGGCGAGGCATGTGGGGCGAGTGGGACAAGTTCCCCTCCTCTGCCCTTTCACCCTCCTCTCACTACCTCATGTTGTTTATAATGCAAGCGATGCAAGCCTTGTGTTCCCACAGGCCATGTGGGCGGCACAGCCTTCTGTTTCTGCACAGCCTGGATTAATTGCTTTGGGGGGTGACATTTCTCTGTGGACCACCAAAATGTTCTCGCAGACCATCAGCGGTCCCCTGCCCACTGGTTGGCGACCACTGACCTAGTTACTATCTTTGAAAAACTATTTATGGAATGCACTTTCGCTTTCCAAGCTGCCGCACTGCTCTTTCAAACCCCTTCCCCCCCTCCCTTTCTGTTGGCGGCTCTAAAAAGACCATAGGAATATTTTCTTTTTTTTCCTTTTTTTTTTCGAAAACAATTTTATTAGTTTTTAAAAACAAACAAAACAAACAAAATATAAAAACATCAGCTTTCTTTCATAAATATATACAAACAGTGTGTCGGTTGGTTTACCAGTTTTTGTGCATAATTTTTGATTGATAATATGAGTTATTATGTAACATAACTGCAATTGAGACTACGAAATGATTGCACAAGACCATAGGAATATTTTCTGATCTGCTCCGTTGAGTCATGAGGACTTCAATTGCCGTTGCCGTGAGTCCTCCTCTTACGACCACAATTGAGCCCAACATTTCCGTTGCTAAGCGAGACAATTGTTAAGCGGGTTTTGCTCCATTTCATGACCTTTCTTTTTTCAGGAGGCCACTGGACTCTCTCGTTTTTTTTTTTTTCCTTTTGAAGACGTTTCGCTTCTCATCCTAGAAGCTTCTTCAGCTCGGACAGGACAGTGGGGAATGGAATAATCAGGGAGCTGAAGAAGCTCCTTGGATGAGAAGTGAAACATCTTCAAAAGAAAGAACAAGAAAGTCCACTTGCCTCCAGAAAAAGCTCCTTTGGGACAATCACAACCTGGATGACAGAGAATCTCTACAATTTGGGATCAACACCCTCTGAATAGTGTGGGAGGAGGAATGGATTTCCAGAGCGGAAAATTGCAGACTACAGGAACCATTTTGCACCACTCAGGTGACTCTGAGGACACGAATAAACCCCCAAGTGGCCTCAACAACCCTCTAAAAGGATGCAAATGACCAGCTTGTCTGCAAGGAGAATAAATCCTTCCCTTCCTCACCATCCAGAGCTGGAGAAGCTTCTTGGATGAGAAGTGAAACGTCTTCAAAAGAAAAAACAACAACAGAAAGTCCAGTTGCCTCTTGGAAAAAAAAGACCTTTGAGAACGTACCTGTTCTCGTCCTTAAATTTATCTGCAACGGCAGATAAATCATCCCTGGTTGGCGCTGAGCATGACCCGCCCTAAATGCCTTCGCAGCTAGAAATGAAGCTGCGTTTTCCCAAGGATAAACAGCTGCTCAGGGAAGGTGACGGGGTGACACACGGCTGAGTGATTATCGCACAGAACTGAACATCGCTCCCAACTGAGCACTGGGTGCATCCGCCAAGCGTTTCTTAATGAGCCTTGGCGCATCCAAGAACGAGGGGTTTTCACGCAGCTAAGTGGCACTTTTGGCTGCACTTGGAAATTCAATTTATTTTATTTTTTTTACCTTGGCTTGGTGTTAGGAAGCTGGTTTGGCTGCCGAAGGTGCAATTGGGTTGCGAAATCCTATTTCGTCGCCTTGTTTTATTTTTTATTTTTTTTGAGGGACGGGAAAACGATGGAAAAACAAAACAAAACAGGAAAGCAATAGCCATTGCGCTTATAGGCCTAGACTTATAACAGTTCGTTTAGTGACTGCTTGAAGTTACAACGGAGCCGGAAAAAGGGACTTACGGACCGTTTTTTACAGTTACGACTTTTGCAGGAGTGCCTGCAAAACTGACGCTTGGCAACTGACTCAAATTTATGACGGTTGCTGTATCCCAAGTTCATGGGGATCGCCTTTTGCGACCTTCTGAGAAGCTGGAAACCAGTTTCACTTAACCTATTTACTAACTTATCAACTGCAGTGATTCCCTGAATGACTGTGGCAAGAAAGGTCATAAAACGAGGCGAAATGCATTTAACAAACATCTCACTTAACCGAAATGTTGGGCTCTACCATGGTCATAAGTGGAGGATTATCTGTATAGGAAGGGAAGGAGGGAGGAAGGGAGGAAAGAAAGAAAAAAGAAAGAGGGGAGGAAGAGAGAGAGGGAGGGAGGAAGGAAGATGGAAGGAAGGAAGAAAATAAATACAATAGCGTTTAGACTTATATACCACTTCACAGTGCTTTCCAGCCCTCTCTGACCAGTTTACGGAGTCAACTTTATTGCCCCCAACAATCTGGGTCCTCGTGTTATCAACCTCAGAAGGATGGAAGGCTGAGTCAACCTTGAGCCAGTCAGGATCGAACTGCTGACAGTCGGCAGAAAATAATAATTGAACATGTGGAAAAGAGAAAAGAAGAATGTAAGAAAGATAGTGAAAGAATGACTTCTCTCTATGGCACAGATACAGGGAGTCCTTGTCTTATGAGGTTGCTTAGCAGCCATTCAAAGTTACAACTGATCCTGAAAGGAAACTTACAATCCCAATTTCAATGTTCCAATGTCTCTATCCCTCTATCCGTGGTCACATGACTTTAATTTGGGCACCGGCCGGGCAACCACCTTGCATTTATGACCGGTTGCAATGCCCGCAGGCATATGACTCAATTCACAATGTTTTTGCTGGAAACTGATTTTAAGCGTACTGAAAAGGAGAATATTTGCAGCTCAGGGTTGACATGAAGAGTCCTTGGTGCTCTCTGAGCTTGGGTGTTTTCTTGCAGACGTTTCATTACGCAACTAAGGAACATCATCAGTGCTAGAAGGGAGTGGGGTTTGTGGAGAAAGGGGAGGAGGAGGACGAGGAGGACGAGGAGGAGGACAATGACTATGGGGTCCTTGGTGCTCTCTGAGTGTACTTATTTTCTTGTAGACATTTCATTACCCAACTAGGGTACATCATCAGTGCTTGAAGGGAGTGGGGTTTGTGGAGAGAGGGGAGGAGGAGGAGGAGGAGGAGGAGGAGGAGGAGGAGGAGGAGGAGGAGGAGGAGGAGGAGGAGGAGGAGGAGGAGGAGGAGAATAATGACTATGGGGTCCTTCGTGCTCTCTGAACGTATTTGTTTTCTTGCAAACATTTCATTACCCAACTAGGGAACATGATCAGTGCTAGAAGGGAGTAGGGTTTGTGGAGAGAGGGGGGGAGAGGAGGAGAAGGAGGAGGAGGAAGAGGAAGAAGAAGAGGAAGAGGAGGAGGAGGAGGAGAACAATAATGACTATGGGGTCCTTGGTGCTCTCTGAACTTATTTGTTTTCTTGCAGACATTTCATTACCCAACTAGGGAGCATCATCAGTACTAGAAGGGAGTGGGGTTTGTGGAGAGGTGGAGGAGGAAGAGGAGGATGATTATGGGGTCCTTAGTGCAACTCACTTAGCAACTGCCTTCTCTGGCTCCAATTGTGGTCCTAAATCGAGGTCAATCCATGGATAATTCACCCACCCCCCTTCCCAGCAGCGTTTTGCAAAGAATCACACTCAGCAGACAATTATCTTTGCCTTCTCCTCCTGCATTTCACGTCTCGTCCTTTCTCCTTCTCACTCCACCGAGCAGGCGTGAAAATGGCTTTCTCATTGGGAGTAACAAGTCATAATTTGCCAGAAGGGGGGAAGCGGATGATAGCTTGTCAGCCTGATGCAGATGACCCAGAAGGGCGTGGGCAATCATGTGGAATTCTTGTCCACGCTGCAACATGATTCTCTGTGGCCGCCAAAGAAACCGTCAAATAATCCTGCAGCGAGAAAGAAACTTGATTTGCGAGGCAAAAATTGGCCATTCCCGAAGACGCTTGGTGGCCCTGAATGTGTGTGTGTGTGTGTGTGTATAGATATATATGTATATGTATATATATATGTATGTATATATATATATATATATATATATATATATATATGGCATTCAGCTTTGTTCGGGTATTTTCCCACGTCATTGTAGTTGTGCTTTTAAAGTTGTAGCAACCTTTCGGCAGAATCTCATCTGCCATCATCAGGCTTCTGTATTGTGTTCATCATGAACACATGTAAGTACCTGCGAAAACTTAAGAAAACATATATATATGCAGGGTGACCCCCTGGACTAGATGACCTCTAGTCATATATATATATATATATATATATATATATATATATATATATATATATATATATATATATATATATATATATTTGGAAGTCATCTAGTCCAGGGGGTCACCAACCTTTTGGACCTCAGGGACCACCAAACTCATAATTTTAAATCCTGGGGACCACTAATATGAATTTTGACTGATGGTAGATTGCTGACGTTGGTGGAAGAGAGAGAGAGAGAGATCTGATCTAACCTTTCTCTCTCTCACTCTCTCTCTCTCTCTCTCTCTCTCACACACACACACACACAGAGGCAGGGGTGGGATTCGAATTTCTTAACAACTGGTTCTGTGGGCGTGGCCTAATTTGTGGGTGTAGCTTGCTAGTCATGTGACTGGCTGGTCATGGCTTGCATGTAAATATTATAAATATTTATGTATATATTGAATTTTTTATAAAAAAAGAGCAACTTTTACCCAAAATCAGGCAAAGCAGGCAGGCAGTTTGAGTCGCTCACAGAATCACAGATTCACTCAGAGATCCACCTTTCTGCCATCAGCTACCTGAGTCTGCACAGAATAATAGAAGCTTCAGTCCTAAGGAAGGTTCGGCTCTGCTTAAAAGCAGAGCCGAAGATCTAAAGATTAGCTAGAAAGCAAGACATCCAACGATTTCCTGCTTTCTAGCTAATCTAAATCTCCCGGCACAGCAGAACAGATGATGGTCGGAAAAAAACAAAAGGAAAAATAGCAACTTAGCAGGGAAGCTTGCCAGTTAAGGCGTGAGTGAGCAGGGAGGGTTCCCGCAGGCCATGTGGGCAGCGCAGCCTTGTGTTCCTGCACAGCCTGGATTAATTGCTTTGGGGGATGCTCTGGGGGTGACATTTCTCTGTGGACCACCAAAATATTCTTGCAGACCACCAGTGATCCTCGGCCCACTGTTCTAGTCTATCTCCCTACTCAGGCAAATTAGCCATTTTAGACAAATGGCTGTCCAGTCTCTTCTTTAAAACCTCCAGCGTTGGAGCGTTCAAACTTCTGATAGCAAGTCATTCCACAAATGTATTGTTCTCACTGTCAGGAAATTCCTCCTTAGTTCCAAGTTGTTCCTCTCCCGAATTAGTTTCCATTCATTGTTTGTTGTCCTGCCTTCTGGTGCTTTGGAAAACAGTTTGACCCCCTCTTCTTTATGGCAGCCACTTAGATTTTATCACGTCACCCCTGGTCCTTCATTTCATTAAACTAGACATCCCCATTTCCTGCGACCCTCCTTCCTATGTTTTATCCTCCAGTCCCTTAATCATCTTTGTTTATCTTTCCGGAATCTCAAAATATCACCTCGAAAAGGACACACGTATTGTTTGCAATCCTCTGCCTAAGATGCAACAGCCTTCGTTTTACCTTTTAATATATTTATTCTTCTGCCACTGAGGGAGGCCTCTTCCCGCACCAGGAAATGTTCACTCTGCGCTCAGATCAATAAAGGCATTTGGGAAGAAGAACAAAGCGACGGTGTTAATTTGCCTCCTGGATTTGTTTTCAGTGTGCATCTGTCAAGTTTGACTCCCAGGGCTCTTCCAGAGATTGTTACCACCTTCCAATCTTTGAAGAAGAGAGAAAGAATTAAGGCGAGGGGAATATTCAGGTTCCCCCTGTTCTGTACAATGTCATAAAATAGAGCAATGCTATCAAAGCACTAGATAAATAGAGCGATGTTTTTTACCTTAGCTAGCTATCAGCACAGGTGTATTGACACCTCAATTTAACAATCAAGAATGGATCTTGAGAGACTTGAACCCTGGGCCCTATCTAACAAAATGAAATTCAAAGTAGAGGAAAGTAAAGTCCTACCACTTAGGTGAGAAAAACCCAAAGGACACACATAGACTGGGTGAAACCAGGCTCAATAGCAGGAACTGGGAGAGGGATCTTGGAGTCTTAGTGGACGATCAGCTACATAGGAGCCAGCCGTGTGCAGTGCCAGCCAAAAAAGCCAATGCATTCCTAAGTTGCATTCACAGAGGGATACAATCAACATCAAGGGAGGTACTAATATCACTCTGTAAAGCCTTAGTAAGACCACACCTAGAGTACTGCTCCAAGTTTTGATCACCACACTATAATAAAGAGGTTGAGACTCTAGAAAAAGTACAGAGAAGAGCAACCAGGATGATGAGGGGACTGGAGGCTAAAATATAGGATGAACGGTTGCAGGAACTTGGCCTGGCTAGTCTAGTGAAGAGAAGGACCAGGGGAGACATGATAGCAGTCTTCCAGTATTTGAGGGGCTGCCACAGAAAAAGGAGGGAGTCAAGCTATTTTCCAAAGCACCTGAAGGCCAGACAAGGAATAATGGATGAAAACTGATCAAGGAGAGATTCAACCTGGAAATAAGGAGACATTTTCTGACAGTGAGAACAATCAACCAAAAAGGAACAGAAGTTATGGGAGCATCATCGCTGGAGGCTTCCAAGAAGAGACTGGACTGCCCTCTGCCAGAGATGGCATAGGATCTCCTGCTTGGGCGTGGGGTTGGACTAGATGACCTGCAAGGTCCCTTCCAACTCTGATTATTTGTTAAACTGTTCGTTTTGTGACTGCACAAAGCTACAGCAGTTACGACTTTGCTCGCCACGTTTGTTAAGTGAATCACTGAAGTTGTCCAATCAGTAACACGGTTGTTAAGCGAGATATCCCCATTGTTGTAGAGCGGCGGAGATACGAGGCAGACTCGGAGCGTTCGTTTCAAAAGGCTTTATTCTGCGAATAAAGGGTTGCCGCGACTGCCGGGCTAACAAGGCAGATCAGCTGGCGGCAAAACAGCTGATGCCGTTTGACAGCTCCTTTTATAGCCAGCTGTCAAACGGCATCAGCCAATGGGAGCGATCGGCACTCCCGCCCGAACTGCAGACCTGGTTGGGGACTTCAGTCAGTTCAATGGACACAACACCCATGGACTTCCCTTGGCAGAGGGTTGCAAAAAGGGATCACCTGACACCCAGGCACTCATGTCATAAAGGCGAGTCAATGGTCAAGCATCCAAATGCCAGTCACATGACCTTGGGGATGCCTGCAATGGTCATAAGTGTGAAAAATGGTTGACTCAGCTTTTCATCTTTCCAAGGTGGGTAAAATGAGGAGCCAGATTGTTGGGGGGCGATAGGCTGACTCTGTAAACCACTTAGAGGAGTCTATAAAAGCACTGTGAAGCGGTATATAAGTCTGAGTGATATTGGGAGGGAAGGAAGGAAAGGAAGGAAGGAGCTGTGATGGTGCAGTGGTCAGAATGTAGTATTTCAGGCTAACTCTGCCCACTGTCAGCAGTTCAGTCCTGACCAGCTGAAGGTTGACTCAGCCTTCCATCCTTCCAAGGTGGGTAAAATGAGGACCCAGATTGTTGGGGGGCAAGAGGCTGGCTCTGTAAACCGCTTAGAGAGGGCTGGAAAGCACTGTGAAGCGGTCTATAAGTCTAAGTGCTATTGCTATTGCTGCAAACAAGGTAGCGAAAGTATCCAACACACCTTCCTGCTCCTATTTCCCCCGAAACAACAACCCTGTGAGGTGGGCTGGGGCGAGGACTCTAGAATCAGGCCTGAGATATGACCAAATGGGCTCAAAGTCGTCTCAAAGTCCCTCTTTCAATATTCACCTCTTAGCGGCCATAGGAATAATCTCTCCTATTCTTTTCCGGAGCTATAAATATCATTTCCTGCGATGAGTAAAAAAAAAACATAATTTGCAGTGTTTCTTGCAAGGCCCTTGGATTTTTTTTTTTCCTTTCCCCCAGAGCGTCTTTCCTGCGTGTCTGTTTTGTCTCAGCCATTGTGTGATGCAAGTCAAAAGGCATTTCTTGGTGCGTTTTTGGCCTTTCAGGAACGCTGGCCGAAAAAAAAAGAAGGAATGAAATTTTGAGAAGGAATAAACGGCACAAACCTGGTTTGTTCAGCCAGCTTGGCACAAGAAAAAAGGGTTAAAGTGATTGGGATTCGGAGATATTTTAATCTATCTATCTTTCTTTCTTTCTTTCTTTCTTTCTTTCTTTCTTTCTTTCCTTCCTTCCTTCCTTCCTTCCTTCTTTCTTTCTTTCTTTCTTTACTTCCTTCCTTCCTTCCTTCCTTCCTTCCTTCCTTCCTTCCTTCCTTCCTTCTTTCTTTCTTTCTTTCTTTCTTTCTTTCTTTCTTTGAAAGGCAGCCGAGGGAGGAACCTGTGTGTACCATGGGAAAAGAGGCTGCTCAGCCTTAATTAAGGAGGTCCACAATGGGATTTAATGCAATTTTGATAATGGGCTTTGAACCAAACCACATGTCTCTCACATTGTGAGGCCGTGCCAAGAGAACGGATGTAATTTTGGAAGACTTGGGACTGACACGCGGGGTGGGGTGGGGGGGGGTGGAACTTAGAAGCCCTTCCCCTTCCCACCTCAAGGCCTTTGTTTCGGGGATTCAAACAGGGGTGGGATTCAAATTTATAACAACCGGTTCTGTGGGCATGGCTAGGTGGGCGTGGCCATGTGTCTGGGTGGCCATGGCTTTTTTGTGGGGGGCAGCACCGAAACCCCCCCCCCATTATTTGTGCCTTCTGAGCCTCAGGGAAGCCTCCTGGGGGGCGTTTTTGCTCCCAGAAGGCTTCACTGGGGCCTAGGAAGGGAAAAAAATGGAGCCAGGAGGGTGCATAGCTACCACCCCGCATGTCTCTTTTTGCCTCGTAGGCCTCAGGGAAGCCTCCTGGGGGGGGTGTTTTTGCACCCAGGAAGGCGAAAAATAGAATGGGGGGGCAGGCTGCACCCCCCCCCTCCATTTTTTGCCTGCTGGGCCTTGGGAAAACCTCCTGGGCAAAGCAGTAAGACAGTGAGGGGAACCCAGGCACAGCTGATCATAGGAACAGCTGATCGTCAGGAGGGGAAAAAATATCTTAAGGAGTGACTGAGCTGGGAAGAACCCCGTCAGCAATGTCGGGCATGCACACAATGTTGCGCGTGCACAATAAGGACTGACTGGGCGGACTGATTCTCCGAACTGTGCAGAATCATAACAACCGGTTCTGTAAAACCAGTCCAAACCGATAAGAATCACACCCCCGGGTTAAAGCCTCCCTGAAATTCAATGGTAGGCAGTACAAGTAATCTTGTGTTCTGGAATGTGCAAAAATGGATAGAAAATGAAAGAAAAAGAAGATTCGGACTATTTTATAACATGGGAACTTTCCTACAAATGGTTGGTAGATAGAAACAGACGTTAGATGAGTGGATTTATATGAAAAATATGCACTACGTGGGAAAGAAAAACTGACTATTAAATATATTTTGATGGTTATATAGCTGGAAGATAGTATACTTTCTAATAATGATTGATATTATCTTATATATGTTTGTATGTACATGATTATGATGATTATGATGATGTCTATATTTTAACACTTTTGACACCTAGAAAACACAACTATTCAATATAGAAATGGAATTTACGATGCCAAACAATAAAAATATTTATAATCCAGGTCAGTGGTGGTATTTTTTACTACTGGTTCTGTGGGTGTGGCGTGGCTTGGTGGGTGTGGCGTGGCTTGGTGGGTGTGGCGTGGCTTGGTGGGCATGGCAGGGGGAGGTTACTGCAAAATCTCCATTCCCTCCCCACACCACTAACCTGCTTTCCAGATCTGTTCTCCTGTGCAGGGCAACCAAAAAAGATCCAGCCAATCAGTTGGGACTCAGGAGGCGGAGACTAGATGGGGGCGGGGCCAGTCAGAGGTGGGATTTGCCGGTTCTCCGAACTACTCAAAATTTCTGCTACCGGTTCTCCAGATCCTGTCTGAACTGGTTGAATTCCACCTCTGAACCAAGTAGTCCTTGACTTATGACCACAATTGAGGCCAGAATTTATGTTAAGCGAAGTGAGACATTCGTTAACTGGTTGGTTGTTCTCACCTGTATCAGGAAATTTCTCCCCAGTTCCAGGTTGCTTCTCTCCTTGATGAGTTTCCATCCATTGTTTCTTATCCTGCCTTCAGGTGCTTTGGAGAATAGCTTGACCCCCCTCTTTCTGAAGTTTTCTTGGTCAAGGACGTTGCCTGAGTCAACTTGGCTGGCTTTTCATATTTTGATTCATCAATCATCCTTTGATCTTCTCTTGATCTTGGGCGCCTAATTGTTAGTGCACCCAGCGTGCGATTGGATTTTCATGCCCCTATGCGCTCAGATGGATTGTATGTACTAAGACCCCCGTCGTATATTTCATTGAGATCACTTTGGTATCCATCACAGCAAAAGTTTACTCACTGAGTAAGCCTGAAGGAAGTTAGATCCCTTGCTTCATCACACTTCCCATCGTTTATGTTTTATTCACTTTATTATAATTTCCTGGATTGTTGCAAGGCAGGCACTTGTTCGGTTGGATGGCATATACTTTTAATAAATAATCATTGTTATTATTAAATCACCTGTGTTGGAGCACCTACAACTTGTTCCACTGATTAATTGTTCTCATTTTCAGAAAATTCCTCCTAAGTTCCAGGTTGCTTCTCTCCTTGGTTAGTTTCCATCTGTTGTTCCTTGTCTGGACTTCAGGGGCTTTGGACAATAGGTTGATCCCCCTCCTCTCTGTCGCAGACCCTCAAATATTGGAAGATGCTATCCTGTCACCCCAAGTCCTTCTTTTCGTTAAACTAGACATATCCAATTCCACAGCCATTCTACCCGTGGAACAGAAGTTGCGTTCAGAGGTTGTGGGAGCTTCATCACTGGAGGCTTTCAAGAAGAGACTAGACTGCCGTTGGACAGAAATGATATAGGGCCATGATGGCGAACCTATGGCACGCATGCCACAAGTGGCACGCAGAGCCATTTCTGCCGGCACGCAAGGCGCAGGCAAACTTACCTCACTGCACATGTGTGCGCCTCACAGCTGATTTTTCTGCTGGTTTCAGGCCTTTTTTTGGCCTCCCAGAGGCTTGGAAAAAGCCTCTGCAAGGCTTTTCAGGACAAATAGGCCTGTTTCGTCACTTCCTGTAATACCGAAAGTGATGAAACGGGCTTATTATTTGTCCTGAAAAGCCTTCCAGAGGCTGTTTCCAAGCCTTGCAGAGGCCAAAAAAGGCCTCAAACCAGCCGAAAAATCAGCTTTGAGGTGCAGTGCCGGTAAGCGTGTGGCGGGGGAGTGGCGATTGTGTCCACATGTGCAGGGGGCGTGGGAGGACATGCATTGCAGACTTTTGCTTCTCATACAAGAAGCTTCTTCAGCTCAGATCTCAGAGCTGAAGAAGCTTCTTAGATGAGAAGCGAAACATCTTGAAAGAAAAACCAAGGAAGCCCAATTGCCTCTTGGGAAAAAAAGCATTTTGGGGTCTTGGATAACATAGGATGATGTCGACGACCCTAACTAACCATCTCTTCTACTGTCCCCTTCTCCTTTTATTTTTTATTTTTATTTAGTTTAGTTTGTCAAGCATGTATGAGAAAACAAGTATAAGTATGAACATAAGATATGAACATAAGTATAAACAGATATAAGTATATTCATAATAAATGAGTACGAATAAATGGATAAATGGGAAGAGTAGGACAGGGACGATAGGTACAGGTGTGGGATTCTACCTGGTCAGACCAGTTCTATAGAACCGGTTGTTATGATTCTGTGCAGTTTGGAAAACTGGCAAATCGCTCCGCTGGCTGGTCCCACCCCGCCCTGCCCACTCACTCCTTACCTGGCATGCGCACCATCCAACTTGCCTGCCTTTGGTAAGTTGCTATTTTTCCCTTTTTTTTTTTTAACCATCAGCTGTTCTGATTATCAGCTATGCCGGGAGATTTAGATCAGCTAGAAAGCAGGAAATCATCGGATTTCTTGCTTTCTACCTAATCTAAAAGCAGAGCTGAACCTTCCTAGCTTCTATTTTTCAGTGCAGACTCAGGCAACAGATTGCAGAAAGGTAGATCTCTGAATGAGTCTGTGATTCTGTGAGTAACTCAATCTGCCTGCCTGCTTTGCCTGATTTTGGGTAAAAGTTGCTCTTTTTTAAATAAAAAAAAATCAATATTTACATAAATATTTACACACAAGCCACACCCAGCCAGTCATATGACCACCAAGCCACGCCCATGAATTAGGCCACACCCACAGAATCGATTGTTAAGAAATTTGAATCCCATCCCTGGATAGGCACACTGGTACATTTATGCATGCCCCAGGGGTGGGATTCTACCAGTTCACACCTATTTGCTAGAACCGGTTGTTAATACTGTAAGCAGTTCGGAGAACTGGTTGTTAGAAGAAATCACTGGGCTAATCCTGTAAGGAAGGCAGGAAGGAAACATTCTGGTGTTGCTGACAGAAACTGCCTCTCCGTTAGCCCTTATTACATTCTTGGCAGGACTGGACTTCTTGTCTCAGGAACTTCTCTGGAGTTTTTTCCCCCCTCCTTTGCTGGTACTTTGCTTGTGTGGAGGGACCATTCAAAGTTACAAGGGCTCTGAAAAAAGTGACTTATGACCATTTTTCACACTTACAACTGTTGCAACATCCCCACAGTCATGAGAGGCCAGGTGAGGAGATGCGTGCCTCAATGTGAGTGATGTTGAGTTGGACACGCCCAGCCAATAACATGACCACCGAGCCATGTCCACCAACTTAGCCACGCCCACAGAACCGGTTGTTAAAAAAATTTGAATCCCATCCCTGGCATGTCCCCTTACAGACCTCTTAGGAATGGAGTGAGGTCCACAGTAGACAGTTTAAGGTTAAAGTTTTGGGGGTTTGAGGATGTAACAACAGAGTCAGGTAGTGAGTTCCAGGCATTGACCACTCTGTTGCTGAAGCCGTATTTTCTGCAGTCGAGTTTGGAACGGTTTACTTTGAGTTTGTATCTATTGTTTGCCTGTGTGTTTTTGCGATTGAAGCTGAAGTAGTCGTTGACAGGTAGGACATTGAAGCAGATCATTTCGTGTACTAAGCTTAGGTCAGACCGTAGGCAGCGTAGTTCTAAGGTCCAAAATTTCAAGCTTGGTGGCATAAGGTATTTTATTGCAAACTGTGGAGTGGAGGTGAGGAGATTTATTTATTTCTTTCTTTCTTTATTTCTTTCTTTCTTTCTTTCTTTCTTTCCTTTCTTCCTTTCTCTTTCTTTCTTTCTTTCTTTCTTTCTTTCTTTCTTTCTCTTTCTTTCTTTCTCCTTCCTCCTTCCTTCCTTCCTTCCTTCCTTCCTTCCTCCCTCCCCTCCTTCTTTCCTTTCTTCTTCCTTTCCTTTCTTTTTTTTGGTCGTCCTATGTTTGTGTAATTTGCAACTCTTACCAACTTTGCAAAGGAGCAACATTTGGTTGCAAAACGCTCCATGTTAGAAACTTTCCAAACGCCTTTAAAAGCAGCCCTTGGGGCTTTCTTGGGAGTGACAGGCGATGCTTTGAAATTGGCACTTGCTTTGCAGCTTCCTCTTAGCGTTTTGAAGTTGGGAGGACTGCAATTCTCTCTCTCTCTCCCTCTCTCCCTCCCCCCACCAGGGCTGTCCTTGAAAAGTTTCCAGAAGCTTTCATACAGCGGTTTGAGTAACTGTAGGAGTTAGCAACATTCCTTCACGTAAGCTGCCCTGGCTGCTAGGGCTCTTGGCTTGCAGGTGCATTTTTTTTTTCCTGCAGAGATACAGCATGTAATTTCCAGTTTGCTTTGCCCCCAGCCCACTCCCAGCCAACTCCTCCTCTTCCAGATTCCACCCGCCCGGTTTCAGTTCAGTTGCAAAAAATAATAAGTTTGATGTTTATCTATTGAACCTCAGCAAACATCCAAAAGAATACGACTGGATAAAAAGCCAGAAAAAGTAAGGGAAGGAGAGAGAAAGAGAGAGAGAGAGAGACATATGAATGACAGGCAAGAATTTACATCCACATATACTGCTAAGACGTTGGGGGCGCGCGCGCTGTGTGATGGCTCAGCGAGTAAAGATGCTGAGCTCATCAGCTGGAAAGCCGGGTTCGAGACCCGAGTGATGCAAGATGGGGTGAGTTCCCCTTCCTCGCTCCAGCTCCTGCCCACTTAGCAGTTCGAAAGCATGTCGAGACGAGTCGATCAATAGGGACCACTTCAGTGGGGAGGTCAGTGTTCCGTGCATCTGGGCGTATAGTATAGAATAGAATGAATGAGCTGCGAGGGACCTTGGAGGTCATCTAGTCCACCCCCCTGCTCAAGCAGGAGAACCTATACCACTCCAGATGGGCGACTGTTTGGTCTCTTCTTAAAAACCTCCAGGGATGGAGCGCCCACGGTTTCTGGAGGCATGCTGGCCACATGACCACAGAAGGGGCTTTGGACAACGCTGGCTCCTTCAAACGGATTTGAGCACCGCACCCCAGATAGGGAAATTTTAGCACATATCTTGCACAGCAACACAATTCCCTCAGGAAAGGTTTACATTCAGGGGTGGGATTTAAAAATATAAGCAACCGGTTTTCTGCCCGGGCATGGCTATGGTGGGCACGGCCTAGTCGGCCTCCTGCATCACAACAGGGGGGGTTGTTTTTGCCCTCTCTGGGCTCTGGAAGCCCTCTTGAGGCTGGAAACATACCTGTTTCTGGACTTCCAGAACTTCCGGGAGGCCCATTTTTCATCCTCCCTGGGCTCCAGAGGCTTTCCTCAAGCCTCCAAGAGGCCAAAAATGGCCTCCCCAGGCTCTGGAGGCCCATTTTTCATCCTCCCCGGGCTCCAGAGGCTTTCCTCAAGCCTCCAAGAGGCCGAAAATGGCCTCCCCTGGGCTCCCGAGGCCCATTTTTCATCCTCCCCGGGCTCCAGAGGCTTTCCTCAAGCCTCCAAGAGGCCGAAATGGCCTCCCTGGGCTCTGGAGGCCCATTTTCCATCCTCCCCGGGCTCCAGAGGCTTTCCTCAAGCCTCCAAGAGGCCGAAAATGGCCTCCCTGGGCTCTGGAGGCCCATTTTTCATCCTCCCGGGCTCCAGAGGCTTTCCTCAAGCCTCCAAGAGGCCGAAAATGGCCTCCCCTGGGCTCTGGAGGCCCATTTTTTTGCTCTCTCCAAGCTTCCACGTGGGCCCTGTACTTAATGTAGGATCCAAAACGGACTGTGTGGGGATTTCTGGGAAGGGTGGGGTGGGGCCAGCCAGTCGCCGGAACTACCACTAAAATTAAAATTAGCACCCGGTTCACCTGAATGAGTCTGGAACTATCTGAATCCGACCCGTGTTTACATTGTAGCTCCAAGTTGGTGGACGATCAAACCTACAAGGAGACACCAAGGGTCGTTTATACAGATGACCCCAAAACCCAACCGGTAGAAAATATCCCTTCAGCGGTATCAACTCAGCTACAGTGCAGAAGATGAACTAGTCCAGGAAGGGAAAGTTGCCGACTTCCTAGTGTAACTCATAATCCTGGGACCTTCTGGTGGTCTCTTTTCCCCAAGCCCTAACTGGGTTACAACCCTTCTTTACTTTTTTAAGATCGGATGAGTTTGACAGGAAGTCGCTAATGAATACCACACTTTATTGCCTGCTTTCTGTATATTGGAAAAAGCAGAAAAGGGGATAGCTAAAAATAAGTAATCAAGCCCAGCGCAATTACATTTAGCTTTAATTACCTGTAAAAACATACATTTGTCTCTGCAATTTAAACATCGCCGGATTTCAGGATGCTAAAAAGAAGAGGAAGTCAACTCTGAACAACAGATAACAGATCATCAGAGTTGGAAGGGACCTTGCAGGTCATCTAGCCCAACCCCCCGCCCAAGCAGGAGACCCTACACCATTTCTGACAGATGGGAGTCCGGTCGCTTCTTGAAAGCCTCCAGGGATGAAGCTCCCACAAGTTCTGAATAACAGAATAATAACAGGTTAACAGAGGTTGGAAGGGACCTTGTAGGTCATCTAGCCCAACCCTCTGCCCAAGCAGAAGACCCTACACCATTTCTGACAAATGGCAGTCCAGTCTCTTCCTGAAAGCTTCCAGTAATGAAGCTCCCACAACTTCCAAGGGCAACTTCTGTTCCATGGGTTGATTCTTCTCACTGTCAGAAAGTTTCTCCTTATTTCCAGGTTGAATCTCTCCTTGTTCAGTTTCCATCCGTTATTCCTTGTCTGGCCTTTGGGTGCTTTGGAGAATAGCTTGACCCCTTCCTCCTCTCTGGGGCAGCCCCTCAAATGTTGGAAGATGCTCTCCTGTCTGCCCTGGTCCTTCTCTTCCCTAGACTAGCCAGGCCCAGTTCCTGCAACCATTCATCGTATATTTTAGCCTCCAGTCCCCTGATCATCCTGGTTGCTCTTCTCTGTACTTTTTCTAGAGTCTCAACCTCTTTATTATAGTGTGGTGACCAAAACTGGATGCAGTACTCTAGGTGTGATCTTACTAAGGCTTTATAGAGTGGTATTAGTACCTCACTTGATCTCGATTGTATCCCTCTGTTAATGCAATTTAGGATTGCCTTGTTTTTTTTTTGGCTGCTGCTGCACACCGCTGGCTCCTATTTAGCTGGTTGTCCACTAAGACTCCAAGATACCTTCTCACAGTTACTGCAATTGAGCCTGGTTTCACCCAGATGGTGAGTTCTAGTCCCATAGCCAACTGGGTGATTCTGGCCAATCCCCAGGAGATGGTGAGTTCTAGTTGCACCCTAATAGCCAAGAGACAATGAGTTCTAGTCCCACCCTTACAGCCAACTGGGCCAATCACCAGGAGACAGTGAGTTCTAGTCCTGGCTTGACATGACAGTCGGCTGGGTGACTTTGGGCCAATCGCCAAGAGATGCTGAGTTCTATTCCCGCTTTCGGCATGAAAGATGATTGGGTGACTTTGGGACAATCGCCAGGAGATGCTGAGTTCTAGACCTGCCTTAGCCATGACAGCCAGCTGGGTGACTTTGGGCCAGTCCCTCTCTCTCTTTCTCTCTCTCAGGCCAGTCCACCTCACAGGATTGTTGTTATGAGGAAAATAGGAGGAGGAATTTGGATATATTGGATATGTTCCCCGCCTTATTTGTAAAAATAATAAAGGAAGGATACGAATAAATAAATCTACTCACCTGTGCTCTGCCACTTTCCCTCCCCCCTCACCTTTCTAGGATCAAGAATACGTTTATTTCTCAATCCGCCCAATGTCTTTCCTTATTTCCACAAGGGGGGAAAAAAAGCCACTGCGGATAGTTGTCTCTGTTCACACCTTTCACCTTCAAAGCAGCACTTCACTTAGCACCACGGGAGAGCAGGAGGCCGTAAGTGTGTCACAGCAGCAAGACAAAAGGAACCCTTGCACTTAAAACTAGCCTGATGCAAAAAAAATCTCCTCCGTGATCGGAATAAACCCCGCGTAATAAACGAAATCCCCAGGCCTGTTTGACATTTACTCAACTCCTAAAGTTGTCAGCTGGAGTCCCTCCGCTTTAATGCACCCGTCTCTCCTCCGACTTATTTACAATTCTCACAGGCCGCCGGTTCCCAACACGGGGCAGGCTGCAAGCAGAATCCCTAAATTCCCAAAGCTTGGTTGCTTTAAGAGGGGTGGACTCCAACTCCCAGAATTTCCCCAGTCAGGTCAAGGACTACGTTATTTATACAAATAACACAAAGCGATAAACGTATCTAATATTCCTATTTTCCACACAACAACCCTGTGAGGTGGGCTGGGCTAAGACAGAGGAATTGGCCCAAAGTCACCCAGCTGGCTTTCATGCCCAAGGCAGGACTAGAACTCACCGTCTCCTGGTGATTGGTTCAAAGTCCCAGATTTTCATGCCCAAGGCGGGACTAGAACTTACTGTCTCCTGGTGATTGGTTCAAAGTCACTCACTTGGCTTTCATACCCAAGGTGGGACTAGAACTTACTGTCTCCTGATGATTGGGCCAAAGTCACCCAGCATACCTAAGGAGGGACTAGAACTCACAGACTCCTGGTGATTGGATGAAGGTCACCCAGCCAATTTTCATGCCTAAGGTGGAACTAGAACTCACAGTTTCCCAGTGATTGGCCCAAAGTCACTCAGGAATCTTTAATGCCTAAGGCAGGACTAGAACTCACAGTCTCCTGGTGATTGGATCAAAGTCACCCAACCGGCTTTCATACTTAAAACAGCACTAGAATTCACTGTCTCCTGGTGATTGGACGAAAATCACCCTGTCAACTTTCATGCCTAAAGCAGGACTAGAACTCACCATCTCCTATTGATTGGCCCAAAGTCACTTAGCCAGCTTTAATGCCTAAGCCAGAACTAGAACTCACAGTCTCCTGGTTTCTAGCTTGGTGCCTTCAGTTTGGAACCAAATTGGCTCTCAAACTTTAATCACCACATCGAAACTTTTCACTCCTTGGAAGTTGGGGGTTCATTCTGGCTATGGTGGAAAAAGAAGGCCTGGTTCCCCCCTTTGGCTCCAGAACCCTGCGCCCCATTTATTTCTATTTTCTACTTCTCATCCTTACTAGTACCTATGTCTTCCCACTTATGGCTATATCCATGTTGCCTGTATCTTTACAACTTACACTGTTTTTATTGTTTCCTAGTGTGATTTGATTGCTTACCAGTATTCTATAATTATCACTGTGTTGTATCTTACGATTCTTGACGAATATAGTTTATTTTTTCTTAATGTACACTGAGAGCATTTGCACCAAATTCCTTGTGTGTCCAATCACACTTGGCAAATAGAGAATTCTATTCTACTCTACTCTACTCTACTCTACTCTACTCTGCTCTGCTCTGCTCTGCTCTGCTCTGCTCTGCTCTGCTCTGCTCTATATTCTATTCTATTCTATTCTATTCTGCATTTTATTTTATTTTCTATTCTATTCTATTTTCTATTCTATTCTATTTCTATTTTCTATTCCTGATTCTCTTCTCTTCTATCCTATATTATCTTCTATTCTGCATTCTATTCTATTTTCTATTCTATTGTATTTCTATTTTCTATTCTGTTGTATTTCTATTTTCTATTCCTGATTCTATTTTATTCTATATTTTCTCTTCTCTTCTCTTCTCTTCTCTTCTCTTCTCTTCTCTTCTCCTCTCCTCTCCTCTCCTCTCCTCTCCTCTCCTCTCCTCTTCCCTTCCGCTTCCTTCCCTTCCATATTTTCTGTTCCGTTCTGTTCTATTCCTATTCCTATTTCTATCTAATTCTGACCCTCTCAACCAGCCAAGTCAAACTTGGTGTGATGTGCAGGGAATTAAAAAAAAACCAAAACAGTACAGACATGGTTTCATTTATTGGAGGAGTTTTTCTAATTAAATAATGACCTCGGGGAGATGGAAAAATAGAAGAGAAGCAGCTAAAATGTGCCATTTCTGTAAGAAGAATTATTCACAATAATTTTTTGTTCCTTGGGGACAGATCGGTCAATTAACTAATTGTTTTTTGGGGGAGTGGGAGGGTCAGCCCGGCGGTGATTTGGAAAGGAAATGTCTCATTGACAGTGCACCATAAAGGGAGGGGTTCAGATAATTGACACTTGTGACAGCTGGAAGCAGCCCCACCTGCCCACCCACCTCTTAAAACCTGAATGTTTAATGGCTGTAGTAACTGCAGTGGGAGAGCAAGAGGAAGGAAGTTAGGAAAAGGTCGGGAAACATTGAAATGTATCAGGTGTTAAATATTTCTCCATTCGGCAACTTCCATTGCTACCTTACATGCTGGTAAGCCAATAGCAAGTTCTCCTAGGACAGTGGTGGACTCCTGGGCCAAAAATTGCAAGCGTGCCAGCACCCAGAATGCAATGTGTCCCCCCTCCCCATGCCCCCTGTGCATGCCTTTGCAATCCCCACCCCCACCCCCTTACCTGTACTGCGCCTCACAGCTGATTTTTCGTATTACGGTATTACAGGAAGTGGAAAAAGATGGGCCTATTATTCGACCTGAAAAGCCTTGCAGAGGCTTTTTCCAAGCCTCTGGGAGGCCGAAAAAGGCCTCAAACCAGCCGGGAAAAAAATCAGCTGTGAGGCGCGGGCATGCGCAATGAGGTAAGTTTGCCTGCAGCTCACCTGCCAGCACAAATGGCTCTGTGTGCCGCTTGTGGCACACGTGCCATAAGGTTCGCCATCACGGTCCTAGGAGCTAGGTACAGGAAATCCTCGACTTACAGCCACAATTGAGCCCAACTTTTCCGTTGCTCAGCGAGACAGTTGTGAAGCAAACCTCATCCCCCTTTTACAACCTTTCTCGCCACCGTTGCTAAGTGAATCATTGTGTTTATTCAATCAGCAATGGCATCATTAAGTGAATCTGGCTCCCCGCCCCCCCCCCTTGGCCTGCTGGTCGGAAGGTCGCAAAAGGGGATCGCGTCACCCCAGGACACAGCCACTGTCGTAAATACGAGTCAGTTGCCAGGTATTTGGATATTGATCACATGAGGGGAATACTGCAATGGTCGTAAGTGTGGAAAAAACGGTCATAAGTCACATTTTTCCAGTGATGTTGTGACTGCACACTGTCCGTAAATGAACTGTTGTAACTTAAGGATTTGGGAGTCCAGAATTTCTGCAAAAAAAGAGTTGGATTTTAGCCTCCATATATAATATAATAGTGGAACCTATGGCCTCTCCATGCAGAGTCCTGGTGGCGTAGCAGTTAGAATGCATTATTGCAGGCAAACTTTACCCATTGCCAGCAGTTCGATCCTGACTGGCTCAAGGTTGACTCGGCCTTCCCTCCTTCCGAGGTGGGTAAAATGAGGCAATTGGCTGACTCTGTAAACCACTGAGGGAGGGAGGGAGGAAGGAAGGAAGGAAGGAAGGAAGGAAGGGGGCAAGAGGCTGACTCTGTAAACCACTTAGAAAGGGCTGTAAAGCACTGTGAAGCAGTATATAAGTCTAAGTGCTATTGTGAAGGGAGGGAGAGAGGGAGGGAGGAAAAAAGGGGAAGGAGGGAGGGAGGAAAGAAGGGAAAGGAAAGGAAAGGAAAGGAAAGGAAGGAAGGAAGGAAGGAAGGAAGGAAGGAAGGAAGGAGCTGTGATGGCGCAGTGGTTAGAATGCAGTATTGCAGGCTAACTCTGCCCACTGCCAGCAGTTCGATCCTGACTGGCTCAAGGTTGATTCAGTCTTCCATCCTTCCGAGGTCGATAAAATAAGACCCTGATTGTTGGGGGCAAGAGGCTGACTCTGTAAACCACTTAGAAAGGGCTGTAAACCCTTGTCAAATGCTATAACACATTGATTCAATAATAGAGTTGGAAGGGACCTTGGAGATCTTCTAGTCTAACCCCCCCGCCCCTGCTCAAGCAGGAAACCCTACACCCACTTCAGGCAAACGGTTATCCAACATCTTTTTTAAAACTTTCCAGTGTTGGAGCATTCACAACTTCCAGAGACAAGTTGTTCTACTAATTCATTGTTCTATCTGTCATAAATTTCTCCCTAGTTCTAAGACTAGTTGATTCTCTCCTTGGTTAGTTACCATCCGTTGCTTCTCATCCTGCTTCCTGGTGCTTTGGAGAAGAGCTTGACTCCCTCTTCTTTGTGGCTTCCCCTCAAATCTTACAAGACTGCTATCCTGTCACCCCTGGCCCTTCTTGTCATTAAACCAGACATACCCAATTCCTGCAATTTCAGCAACCTTGTAAAAGTCCCAATTGCTATTCCTATCTCTTGCCCCATCAGGAAACTTTTATTCTATAGGACAGGAAGTGTTTCCTTTTTCCATCAGGATGTTTACCATAAAGTTGCTCTAAAGTGGTGTGTGGTTGTGGCTGTGTATCTCCCACTCACTCACCCCACACACGCATACGCTGCTTGCTGCAAGAGGAAAAGCTATAGTAGTTTTTTTTTTCCCCTGCAACCAACCCGTTTGCTTGTGGGTTTTTCTTCCCACTTTACCCTTTACTCCTCCGATAAAAAATAAGCAATGCCATCCATTTATTCTTACGTGGCTTTGACATTCAAAAAAATCACCACGAAAATAGCTTTATAGAGAATAGAATTCCTGGTTTTCCTGCTGTTAAGCCTCATGCAGCTTGTCCTCGACTTACGGCCACAACTGAGCCCCAAATTTCCAGTTCTTAAATCCCATTTTTGCGACCTTCCTTCTTGCTGCCGTTGTTAAGCAGATCCCTGCTAAGCTGCTAAGTTGACTTTGCGTGTCAGAAGGTCGCAAAAGGGGGGGGGTCACGCGACCTCCGAGACTGTGCAACCATCATATATACGTATCAGTGGCCAAGCGGGTGAGGATGGAGGAGGAGGAGGAGGAGGAGGAGGAGGAGAACTGTGGGGTCCTTGGTGCTCTCTGAGCCTGGTTGTTTTCTTGCAGACATTTCATTACCCAACTAGGTAACATCATCAGTACTAGAAGAGAGCGGGAAAGACTTCTGCTGCTTCTGCTGCTTTCCTTGCATGAAGCCAAAAGTCTCTCTCTCTCTCTCTCTCTCTCTCTCTCTCTCTCCCTCCCTCCCTCCCTCTGAGAACGGAGCTGGAGACGGTATCCTGCGATCCCAAATAAAGAATGATCGATCGGTAGGAAAACAGGGTGGGGAATTTTCCTGCAGACTTTTGGGGGGATTTTCCCAGGGTCTCTGGTCCGCGGGATTTAAAATTATGAGTTTGGTGGTCCCTGAGGTCCAAAAGGTTGGTGACCCCTGCTTTGAACCCCTTGTCTCACTTGGCAAGAGAAAGTCCGTGCTCAATTGTGGTCGAACGCTGAGGACTAGCTGCATATATTTTTTTAAAATGGCATAATATAAACCAGTCAGGAATTGGCCACCAAGGTGATTTTCCTTCCCCCCAAAAACCAAGAACTTCAGACAAATCAAGATTTTTTACTCAAGACTAGAAAGAAGCCGTTGTAAGGAATATCAGCAGCTGCTATTATTCAAGCCCATCCCTTAATATAGAAGTAATGTTCAACCTCTTTTTACATCTATTTTTCTTCCCACCTGTCATAACAGACTCCTTCCCAAACTCCATCTGTCTATTGTTTTTGTGACAGTCAGATGCTTGCTGTCTTTCGTTCTGACTATGTGAGAACAAACTTTTCGCAAAAGGATTTTGTTTTAAACCCTCAGGCACCCGAGAAGGGAGCCAACATTACGTAACGCAGAGAACCACGTTTCTCCATCTTAGCAATTTTAAGCTGCGTGGACTTCAACCCCCAGAATTCCCCAGCTGGCAAGAGTATGAAAGAACACACACACACACACACACACACACACACACACACACACACACCAAATTAAGAGCAGGTCAGAGATGAGGAACAAAGAAAAGAAAATTATAATAATTTTATAGCAGCATCCCTCCATACTTTTCTATCAGTGGGCTCCTTGGCGCTCTCTCTTAGCTCGGAGGTTTTCTTGCAGACGTTTTGTGACCCAACTAGGTAACATCGTCAGTGCTAGAAGGGAGAGTGGGTTTGCTCTCTCTTTATATACTGAGTAAACAGTAAACAACTTAATCAAGGAACCATTAAGAACACTCCTACCAACACTGACAGGGCAAGCCACTAAGATATAAAAATAAGGGCAAATCCCACTCTCTTTTAGCACTGATGATGTTACCTAGCTGGGTAATGAAAGGTCTGCAAGAAAAGAACCAAACTCAGAGGACCCCACAGTTCTCCTCCTCCTCCTCCATCCTCTCCTCCTCCTCCTCCTCTCTCCATCACCTGTCTTTCATTGTCTCCTTCCTCCACATTCCACTCCATAAAATCCACTCCTAGCATTGATGATGTTACCTAGTTGGGTAATGAAACGTCTGCAAGTAAAGAACCAAGCTCAGGGAGCACCAAGGACCCCCACAGTTCAATCCTGAGCTACAGCTGGCTGGGAACTCTGAGAGTTGAAGTCCACCCACTTTCAAGTTGCCACGGTTGAGTTTCATTGCTCAGCCCCCCACTTGTTCGGATACACACATTTTTAATCAACCTTCTTCCCACTTTGTTCAACTCACTTTTCTATTTCTTCTTTTATATAACAAACTGAGCAGGAACATGGTGTTACACTCTGGTTATTTTTGTGTCTCTTTTTTTTCCCCCTAACAACTGTGTGTTCCTCAGAATGAACCCTAAATTTCCCACAACGGTTGTACCAGAAATTTCTCTATCCATTTTTGCATCTCGAGTAAATATTTTACCGGGGTTTACAAATGTCAAGTTTTCCTAACTTTAAAGGTGAATATGGATAGCTCAGGGTTGAAATGAGAGGGTCCTTGGTGCTCTAGCTTGGTGGGAAGGGGGGGTGCCGATATTTCATTACCCATCTAGGGAACGTCATCAATGCTAGAAAGGAGTGGGGGTTATGGGAGGAGGAGGAGGAGGAGGACAAGGACAATGACTATGGGGTCCTTGGTGCTCTCTGAGCTTGATGGATTTCTTGCAGATGTTTCAATACCCAACTAGGGAACATTATCAGTGCTAAAAAGAAGTGGGATTTATGAGGAGGAGGAGGAGGAAGAGGAGGAGGAGGAGAATTGTGGGGTCCTTGGTACTCTCTGAGTTTGGTTGTTTTCACGTAGACGTTTCAATACCCAGCTAGGGAACATCATCAGTGCTAGTAAGGAGTAGGGTTTACGCTCAATTTATATTCCAACCAAAGAACTTCTACGACCATTCCCACCAACACTGACAGGGCAAGCCATTAGAATATAAACTGAGAGCAAATCCCATTCCTTACTAGCACTGATGATGTTACCTTGTTGGGTAATGAAACGCCTGCGTGAAAACAACCAAGCTCCGAGAGCACCAAGGACTCCTCATTTCCTTCCTTTTCCCGATCTCTCTTGCACCCTGGATAATAATCACAGGATTCCCAGTTTAAAATGATTTTAAACCCAATTAACGCAGCTGTCCAACGGTTCAAAAATAAAACGAGGAAAAACGATTGGTTTGTTTGTCTGACTTCTCCAGTTTGTAATAAGGTTGTGAAGTATTTTTTTAAGCTTGGGCAAAACCTTTGCCTCTCTATTCTAACACGGTCTGGGTTGGTAGGATTTGAGGCAAAGAAATTTATTTTCCAATGTGGATATCTCGTCCTCTCGAGGGGAGAACAAGGATTATGTTTCCAGCGAGCAAATAACACATTTCCCTCAGCAGCCGTGCAGAAATGGGAACGTTTTATATTTTTTTCTGAATGTTTTCTCTTGAAAACAGATAAAGGGGATATTGGATTATTGTCTTCAAGTACGAGTGTCCTGCCCACAGTTTATTGCTAGTCCTCAATTTATGGCCACAACTGAGCCTCAAATTCCCATGGCTAAGCAAGACAGTTGTTAAGTGAGTTTTGCTCCAGTTTATGACTTTTAATGCCCAAGTTGTTAAGTGAATCGGTGCCAGTTGTTCAGCAAGTACCACACTTGTTAAGTGAATACGGCTTCCCCATTGACTTATTGTTCTTTGAGATTGTGGTGACATACTTGCTGTTTGTGACAGAATACAATTAATGTTCCTAGTTTCTGGCCAAGGTCTGTTTAATTTCTACATATTTGAATCTTATATTTTATATTTTATGTCATATAGTATACATACATATACATACAAACATACACACACATATACACATTTTTCTTTGGTATACATAAAAACTCAATATTCACCCTGACAGTGTGTTTTCTGGGTACAGGTGATTTTGAATTATTTTATTGTGGATTATTTGTTTGTTTGTTTGCAAATATGTACAAGGTAACAAGAATAAGTATGAATATATACACGAACAAAGGACGTAAATACAGATAAATGGAGACAGTAAGACAGGAATGGTAGGCAGGCTGGTGCGCTTATGCACACCCCCTTTAAGGCCCTCTTAGGAATGGGGTGAGGTCCACGGTAGACGGTTTGAGGTTGAAGCTACGAGGGTTCGAGTCTGTGACAACGGAGTCAGGTAGAGCTTTCCAGGAATTGACCACTCTGTTGCTAGTCGTATTTTGTGCAAACAAGTTTGGAGCGATTTACCTTGAGTTTGTATCGGTTGTTTTCCCTTGTGTTATTGTAGTTGAAGCTGAAGAAGTTGTTGGCAGGCAAGATGTTATAGCAGACAATTTTTTGTACTATGCTTAGATCGGACCGCAGGTGGCGTAGTTCCAGGTTGTCCAGGCCCAAAATTTTGAGCCTGGAGACGTAAGGGAATTCTATTGTGAGTGGAGGAGTGGAGAACTCTTCTCAAGAAATATCTCTGAACCGGCTCAATTGTGGCTTATTATTATATTATATAATTATTACTTAATAATGGTAACAAAAAAATAGTGCAGGGGTGGGATTCTACCAGTTCACACCTATTCGCTACAACAGGTTGTTAACACTCTAAGCATTTCTAAGCAGTTCGGAGAACCGGTTGTTAGAAGAAATTACTGGCCTAATCCTGTAAGGAAGGCAGGAAGGAAACATTCTGGTGTTGCTTACAGAAACTGCCTCTCCATTAACCTTTATTACATTCTTGGCAGGACTAGACTTCCTGTCTCAGGAACTTCTCTGGAGTTTTTTTCCCCTCCTTTGCTGGTACTTTGCTTGTGTGGAGGGACCATTCAAAGTTACAATAGCACTGAAAAAAGTGACTTATGACCATTTATCACACTTACGACTGTTGCAACATCCCCATAATCACGAGAGGCCAGGCGAGGAGATGCGTGCCTCCGATGTGAGTGATGTTGAGTTGGCCACGCCCAGCCAATCACATGACCACCAAGCCATGCCCACCAACTAAGCCACGCCCACAGAACCGGTTGTTAAAAAATTTGAATCCCACCACTGAAATAATGGTAACAAAAATTTTCATGCTGCTATTTATAACAATTATCATCAAAACATCTTAATAACTAGCTTGATACCCATGCTTCGCTACGAAATTATGTGATTGGGCTTAGTTTTGGGGGAGGAAAATAAGGGGAAAAAATTGTGCCTCTGCCTACCAGCATCCATCGGTATTCATCTGGCTAGCGTCCTGTCAGTGTATGTGAGAGAATTGAGGGCTGTTTGGAAACTGAAACAGTATTTGCTGTGTGAGCAAGGAGGAGACAGCAAGGAGCCTGGGCGTGGCTTAACTCAACCATTCTGTACTAAAGCTGCTTGGTGCTGTGAAACTGAAACTGAAACTCCTCTGCTCGTGTTCTGGATTTGGAAGAGATTTCTTTTCAGGTGGGGAGGGGGAGTAGAACTCCTTAGTATCAGAGCATGTTAATAATTATAATATAGGAAATACTAATGCTCTGAACGTCATTTTGAAAAATCCTTTCTTAGTGAGCCCCTAGAAGCCGAGAGGAACATACGGGCCAAATTTCAAGTTTGTAGGCTTTACGGTTCTGGAGATTTTGTGATGATGATGCGTGAGTGGGTTTTTCTCTTTTTTATATACAGAGATAATATTTACTTATCCTTAAATATTCACTTTACTTTATTTAATTAAACACTCTTCAATTTTCACTTTCTAACTTCTGCTTCTATTTTCTAGCCATTGATAAAACGCCTCCCAAGTTAAAAAGTGTTCTGTTTTCTCCTTATCCTTAATTTCCATTGTTAATCTATCCATCTCGGCACATTCTAATATTTTCTTTATGACACTTTCCTCTGTAGGAATATCTTCGTTTTTCCAATTTTGTGCATATAAAACATGTAAAATTAAGCATGTATTCCCTTTGTTGTATTTTTCCGGTAAGATACCCAACAAAAAAAAACATACTTATTTTAATGGTGATGCTTCCAACACAAATAAGGGAATCAACAATTAACTTTGTCAGAAGCTCACAAAATGGGATCACAAGACCCGAGGACTCTGGCCACTGTCATAAATACACCCCAGTTGTCAAGAGTCCGAATTTTGATCACGTGACCACAGTCTTAAGTGTGGAAAACGGTCATAACTCACTTTTTTTTCCAGTTCTGTTGTAACTTCCAACGGTCCCTCAACAAATGGTTGTAAGCCGATACAGATACAGATTAACAGAGCTGGAAGGGACCCTGTAGGTCATCCAGCCCAACCTCCTTCCTCCCGTGCAGGAGACCCTACACCATTTCTGACAGATGGCAGTCCAGTCTCTCTTTGAAAGCCTCCAGGGATGAAGCTCCCACAACTTCTGAAGGCAATTGCTCGCTCTCACTCCCAGAAAATTTCTCCATCTAATTTTTCCATTGCTAAACCTTGGTATGTCCCTAAAGACGTGTGGCCTGCACAAACCCCCAAAGAAAGCCCATCCTTGTTTGAATGACTAATCTCAGAAGCGTGGGAATTAATGCTTTAAACAGACAAATAAATGGGCCTATATGCTCTCATCCTACTCTAAAACCGATCTAGAGGAAGAGAGAAGAGATTAGCAAGCATTCGTGCAACTATAAATCACCAATTAATGGAGTTATTTGGGAAGCAGTCTGTGATGTTTACACGTTTTAAAAGCTACAGGACTCCATCACGACCTGCAGAGAGAAAATTAAAGCCACATTAGGGGGGAGGTGGCTGTTTTTTTAAATGGCTTTTAGGTTTGTTGCTGCTAAACAGAAAACACAGAAGACATTCCTCTAGCATAATGAAGTGTTTCTCGCAATGGCTTCATCAATTTGATTTACGGGGCTCTTTAAATTGCTTGGTCTGAGATTTGAGTTCAGAGCAAGACTCGGTTTATTAGACTTCACTTCCCTGTCGTTTAATTAAGATAAATTTGCAGAAGGGGAAACTGGAGGCAAGCAGAGAGGCAGGGATTTTCCTGCTAATCGTGAGGAAAAAGTTTGTTCAACAAAACCAGAAGGGGATTTACGCCTTGACAGCCTCAATAACGGTGCAGTTGTGGCTGAGACCCCTGCAGTTTTTGCCTGTAGTAAATCTTGTTGGAGAGAGCCGGTATTTATTTTGAAATAAAGTCACCACGAAATCAGGCTGCAGTTACAGGTAGTCCTCGACTTACGACAGTTCATTTAGCGATGGCTGGAAGTTACAACAGCACTGGAAAAAAAAGTGACTTATGACCGTTTTCATAGTTACGACTTTTGCAACATCCCCATGATCATGTGATCAAAATTCGGATGCTTTGGCAACTGGCTCGTATTTACAACGGTCGCAGTGTCCTGGGGATCACGGGATTCCGCTTTTGTGACCTTCTGACAAGCAAAATCAATGGAGAAGCCAGATTCTCTTCAAAATAGCGTTAATAGAATAGGAATAGGGATAAAAAGAAATGGAATAGAATATAGAATATAGAATAGAACAGAATGGAGGAATAGAATAGAATATAGAATAGAATAGAATAGAATATAGAATAGAATAGAATAGAATAGAATAGAATAGAATAGAATAGAATAGAATAGAATAGATATTGGAATGTAGAATAGAAAATAGAATAGAATAGAACAACAGAACAGAACAGAACAGAATAGAATAGAATAGAATAGAGGAATAGAATAGAATAAAGGAATGGAATGGAATAGAATAGAATAGAATAGAATAGAATAGAATAGAATAGAATAGAAACAAAAAAAACCAATAGAATGGAATGGAATGGAATGGGATAGAATAGAATTGAGAATGGAATTCAGAATGGAATAGAATAGAATCGAATCGAATAGAATAGAATAGAATAGAATAGAATAGAATAGAATAGAATAGAATAGAATAGAATAGAAGAGACCTTGGAGGTCTTCTAGTCCAACCCCCTGCTTAGGCAGGAAACCCTACACCACTTCAGACAAATGGTTATCCAACATCTTCTTAAAAACTTCCAGTGTTTGAGAATTCACAACTTATGGAGGCAAGTTTTTTCACTTATTGTCCTCACTGTTAGGTAGTTTCTCCTTAATTCCAGGTTGCTTCTCTCCTTGATGAGTTTCCATCCGTTGCTTCTTCTCTTGCCTCTTCAGGGGCTTTGGAGAATAGCTTGACTCCTTCCTCTTCTTTGTGGCAGCCCCTGAGATATTGGAAGACTGCTCTCATGTCTCCCCTAATCCTTCTTTTCATCATACTAGACCTACCCAATTCCAGCAACCGTTCTTCACGTGTTTTACCCTCCATCCTCCTAATCCTCTTTGTTGCTCTTCTCTGCACTCTTTCTAGAGTCTCAACCTCTTTTTTACATGGTGGCGACCAAAACTGAATGCAGTATTCCAAGTGTGGCCTTTAATTTAAATTTAATTAAGAATATTCTTATTAACCTAAGTACTTATGGCATGGCATTCTTAATAACAGAAGAACAGAGGGGGAAGAGACCACAGAGGTCTTCTAGTCCAACCCCCTGATCAAACAGGAAGCCCTATATTGTTTCAGACAAATGGCTGTCCAATGTCTTCTTGGAGGTCTTCTACAGGTAATCCTCAACTGACGACCACCATTGAGCACAATTGTTGCTAAGTGAGTTTTGCCCCCTTTTGCGATTTTTCTTGCCACAACAATTGCTAAGCCGATCACTGCGGCTGTTCGGTTAGCCACATGGCCGTTAAGTGAATCTGCCTTCCTCATTGACTTTGCTTGTCAAAACGTTGCAAAATGAGATTGCGTGGCCCGGGGACACTCCAACCATCATAAATACAAGTCAGTTGCCAAGCTCTTGAATTTTGATCAAGTGACCCTGGGGATGTTGCAAAGGCCTTAAGTGTGAAAAATGGACATGTCATTCTTTTCAGTGCTGTTGTCATTTCTAGCGGTCATTAAATGAATTATTTTACACCATGTTTCCCCCAAAATAAGACCCTGTCTTATATTTATTTTTGCCACCCCCAAAAAAGCACCAGGTCTTATTTTGGGGGGGGGGGATGTCATCCACTGACTGATCTCACTTGTGCACGTTGCCCCCGGCCTCCTTTTCGCTGTCAGAGGCCTTCTGGGACTTCTTCTGCGGCCGGCAAGGCTTTCCTGAAGGCCTCTGCAGCTGATATAACAGACCTCTGGATCGATCCAAAGCTTCGCGATCAGCTCCATAGGCCTTCAGGAAAGCCTTGCTGGCGGCAGAAGAAATGGGCCGGCAAGGCGGGTGTCGGGGTGTACGAGGCCTGGCTACACCTGTCTAAAGGTAAGTCGTACGGCAGCTCCACCCCCCCCCATCCCCACCAGGGGTGAGATTCAAAAATCCCAGCAACCGGTTCGCGGCTTGGTTGCTGGGTGGGCGTGGCCATGGTGGGCGTGGCCTACCGGCACTTCCGGGAGGGCTGTTTTCCATCTTCCCAAGGGTCCAGAGGCTTCCCTCGGACTTCTGGGAGGGTGAAAACAGCCTCCCCTGGGCTCTGGAGGCCCCCCAGAAGCCAGAAAAAGGCCCATTTTTGGACTTCTGGAACGCCCGTTTGTTTTCCCCCTCCCAGAGCCTCCGCACAGACCTTGCACGTATGTGCATCGAAAAATGGGCCGCGTGGAGACTCCTGGGAGGGGAGGGGCGGAGTGGGCAGGGCCAGACAGTCGGTTCAACTCCCAGTTCGGTGAACCAGATGCAAATTTAACATCTGGTTCACCCGAACCTATAGAATTCCACTCCTGATCCTCACCCTAGCTTAATTTTTTACCCGTCCACTCTGGAGTGGGTGGAATCTTAATTAGGGCTTATTTTGGGGGGAGTAGGGCTTATATTGGGCATACATGGAAAAATCAAGCTAGGACTTACTTTCAGGGTAGGTTGTATTTTCAGGGAAACGGGAAGTCAAAGATAACTTGTATGTATATGGAACCCCAGCAGGAAATCCCAGGCATTGTAGGCCAGACTGGAAAACCAAGAAACATCTGGAAAAAGGCAGTAACAAACTCCTTCCATATTACTATAAAATCCACTGCTCATTCCTGAATACGTCTCCTCAATTCAAAAAATTCACTTTATCGGCTGCTCTGGTAAATATCCACTTTCAATGCATTAAATTTTCTGATACTGCTAGTCTAAATGAGCCGATAACCAGAGCTTGGATTGTGTGGATTAATTCATACAGTTTTCAGGCTAAATACTCATAATCCTCTCTGCCTTCATTTTCTGATAGCATTAAATTATTTCAGCTGCTGAATAGGACCAGTGATGGCTAATTTCTTTGGCAGGTCCTTCCAAAAAACCAGGAGAATGCTAATGAGGAAGTGTTAAATATAATTAGAGATTAGTGCAAGTAAAAAAAAAGATTAGTTGAACATTCAAGACAGTGGGGAATATAGCACTTATGATGACCCAAAGGGGTGTGGCACAAAGGCAACACAGTCACATAAGTAAGAAGAGCCCCTTTAATACCTCCAACTTTGCCCCCAATGTCCAGTTACCTTCAGCTGGAGAAAAAACTCTCCCAAAAACAGTCTTTAAGGGGAGGAAATTCAGTCCAAAAACAAAGTACATATGAACTGTAAATAAAAATCCACATAAACCACGCTACAGCAATTAACTGGATAGGGCAGGATAAGGAATTGCAGACTTCAAAGGCCAACAAAACACACACAGTTGGGAAGACGCCAGGAACCCAGATAATAAAAGATAACTCACGATTTGCTTCCAACAATTTGCTGTGCACAATCTCCCTTTTTAAATACTGTATTCTCAGCTGCAGCTAATGAAGGGAATCAGGGCCCTTTCCTCCCCCGTAAGCCATGCAACTCATATTGCTCCCTTCTCTGTTCCTCCCTGTGTGCCCTAGGATGAATTCCCTCTGCCTTGTTCTACCTCTCCCTTGCTCTGCCCAGCCGGACTTTGCCCTTCCCCAGTTTCTTCCACAGCCAATGGAGCCACACTCCCACTCCTTGTCAGCTGCTCGGCCTCCCCCTCCAAATCAGATTTTCGACATGTATTATAAAAATATTTATATTGTATTCCTGGCTAATTAAATAGGAGGGGATAATTTAAAGTCAAGAGAGAGATTATACAGTAGTCCCTGATTTATAGCCATTCGTTTAGTGACTGTTCGAAGTTACAACGGCACTGACAAAAAGTGACGTGATTGGTTTTCACAGTTACGACTGTTGCAGCATCGCAATGGTCACGTGATCAAAATTTGAAGGCTTGGCAACTGGCATGCACTTACGACGGTTGCAGTGTCCTGGGGAATCATGTTATTCCCTTTTGCAACTTTCTGACTAGCAAAGTCGATGGGGAAGCCAGATTCACTTCACAACTGCCCTACTGACTCAACAACTAAAGTAATTCACTTAAGAACGATGGCAAGAAGGGTTGTAAACAGGTTAGTCCCAAAACCCTTTTTTATTTATTTCAGCGGCTATGAATTTTAGTTATTCACAGCCCGTAATGAGTCTGAAACAGTTTGTAAATAGTCCCATGGAAGTCTGCCAAAGTCCTTCAGGATAAGTCTGATCAGCACCCACCTTTATCTTCCTTGAAATGCTGCCAACGACTAAATGTCCAGTTAGTTATACAAGGCCAAAACAGAACACAAATTCAACACAGAGCTTCAGGTTTCAAACTGACCAGTATGAACAAAGTTGCTCCCTGCAAAGGTTCCTGTCCCTTTGCTCCTCCTTTATGTCTTATGGGAGGGCCAATCACCTCCAAGCCTTACTCCCAAATTGCCCCTTTTGTCTTAACTGTTTTTGCCTTCTGGCAGCTCTGTGCATGCACGCACTGGGAACAGGCTCCCTCTGTTCCTCTGCCTTGCTGATGTCAAATTCTGGAGGCTCCGGAGTCAGCACATAACTCTCGGATGGCCCGGGCCCCATCTCTGTATTGGACACAGGACTCTCGTCCAAGACCTCTCCAGACTCCTGGACTGGCCCGTGTTCCTCCCCACTTTTCGACTCTGCTGCCATCTCTGCAGGCTGCCAAAGGACCACAACAGGATCTAAGTGCAGTTTTAAAATGAACTCATTTACCCTCCCATAAATATTCACAATTCATACACTTTCTTCATCATATTTTTATTTTATTTGTTTGTCAAACATGTACAAATTAACAAGTATAAGTATGAACATAAACAAGAACAAAGGGAATAAATACAGATAAATGGAGACAGAAGGACAGAGACGGTAGTCACGCAGGTGCACTTATGCACACTCCCTTTAAGGACCTCTTAGGAATGGGGTGAGGTCCATGGTAGACAGCTTAAGGTTGAAGCTGGGAGGGTTTGAGCTGTAACAACGGAGTCAGGTAGGGCATTCTAGGTGTTGACCACTCTGTGGCTGAAGTCGTATTTTCTGCAACTGAGTTTGGAGTGGTTTACCTTGAGTTTGTATCGGTTGTTTGCCCGTGTGTTATTGTGGTTGAAGCTGAAGAAGTCGTTGACAGGCAAGATGTTATAGCAGACAATTTTGTAAACTATGATTAGATCGGACCGCAGGTGGCGCAGTTCCAGATTGTCCAGGCCCAAAATTTTGAGCCTGGAGACATAAGAGAGTTCTATTGCGAGTGGAGGAGTGAAGAATTCTTCTCGAGAAATACCTCTGAACCCGCTCAATTGTGTTAATATCCGATATACAGTGCAGGTTCCTGGCAGACGAGCTGTATTCGAGAATTGGTCTGGCAAAGGTTTGGTATGCCCTAGTTAACAATTCAAATGTTGCCAGAGAAGAAGTTTAGCAAAATAAGGTTAACAACTCTTTTTGGCAATGCCTTCCTCCCTGAGCAGGGGGTTGGACTAGAAGACCTCTAAGATACCTTCCAACTCTGTTCTTTTATTAAGAAGGCCATGCCATAAGTTCTTAGTTTAAGAATATCCTTCATTAAACTGATCCTGGAGACCTTCAGCGGAAATAGTCTCCATATAGTCTCAACTAGAGAAATGTGGAGGAATAGAATAGAATAGAATAGAACAGAATAGAATAGAATAGAATAGAATAAAATAGAATAGAATAGAATAGAATAGAATTCTTTATTGGCCAAGTGTGATTGGACACACAAGGAATTTGTCTTGATGCAAATACTCTCAGTATACATAAAAGATTCATTCGTCAAGAGTCGAGAATCATAAGGTACGACACTTAATGATAGTCATAGGGTACAATCAGCAATCAAATCATACTGGGAAACAGTCAATATAGATCGTAAGGATACAAGTGACAAAGTTACAGTCATACAGACACAAGTGGGAGGGGATGGGTGATAAGGAGTGAGGAGATTAATAGTGACAGGGTTGAGGAAATTATTTGCTTAGCAGTTATGGCATTGGGGGGAAAATTATCCTTGTGTCTAGTTGTTCTGGTGTGCAGGGCTTTATAGCGTCGTTTTGAGGGAAGGAGTTGGAACAATTTATGTCCAGGATGTGACGGGTCTAAATATTTTCACAGCCCTCTTTTTGACTCGTATACAGGTCCTCAATGGAAGGCAGATTGGTAGTAATTATTTTTTCTGCCATCCTAATTACTCTCTGAGGTCTGTGTCCGTCCTGTTGGGTTGCAGAACCAAACCAGACAGTTATAGAGGTGCAGATGACAGACTCCATCATTTATGTGCGATTTGTAACCATGGAAACTCAGTTTACGTCAATGTGCCTCAATCTATTTTTAAGATATGTGGACTTCAACTCCCAGAATTCCCCAGCCAGCATTTTTTGCTGCCAAGGTTGAGAAGCACAGCTTTACGTCAATGTTTTGACAGGCTGGTCCTTATTTCTCCAAAATGCTCTTCAGTTGAACAATGAAGTTTCTTTTTTTTAAATTATTTTTCCTATCTCCTTTTTTGGAAACATGTTATATATTAATCCAGACTTTTCTTTTTTGAGAGAGAGAGAGAGAGAAAGAGAGAGAGAGAACACTCACCCTATCCAATTATAGATCAAAAATTCAGTCTGCTGACCAGCTGCCCAATGCATTCAGCAGTTGAGTTGGAAAGAAACCAAAGACTGTAAGATTGTAAGAAGAAAGCCTGGGGTTTAAAAAAAAATATTTTTTCTCTTTGTTTCTTTTATTAATTGAACACAAAAAAACAACCAGGAAGAAATAGTGTGTGTTGTGTTTGTGTGTGTGCATGTGCATGTGTGTAATGCAACTTTTCCCTTTTTAAAAATTAAAAATAGAGTTTGTTTATGTGTGTGTATGTATATGTATATATCTATAAATTACAATTTATATAATATAGTGTGTGTATACACACACACACACACACACACATATATATATTTGTTTGTTTTCTTAAGTTTTTGCGGGTACTTAAATGTATGGTATTCAGCTTTGTTCCGGTATTTTCCCACGTCATTATAGTTGTGCTTTTAAAGTTGTAGCACAGACGAACACAATACAGAAGCCTGATGATCAGATAACAGATAATCAGAGTTGGAAGGGACCTTGTGGGTCATCTAGTCCAACCCCCTGCCCAAGCAGGAGACCCTACACCATTTCTGACAGATGGCAGTCCAGTCTCTTCTTGAAAGCCTCCAGTGATGAAGCTCCCACAACTTCTGAAGGCAACTTCTGTTCCATGGGTTGATTGTTCTCATTGTCAGAAAATTTCTCCTTATTTCCAGGTTGAATCTCTCCTTGTTCAGTTTCAGTTTTTGATGCACTTTTTCCTTTTTTTAATGTTTCAATTGTTTTGTGTTGGTATTTTTGGTCTTTTTTTTATTTTGGGGGACCTTTGTATTTTAACTTTGTTTTGAATAATACATACATACACACATACACACACACAATTTTATATATCTATATCTATCTATCTATCAAGACACGCACACTATTTTTTCCTGTTTGTTTTTGTGTTCAATCAATCAATATATATATATAAATTTTATTCAAGACAAAGTTAAAATACAAGATACAAAGCTCCCCCCGGCCCCAAAGAAACCAACACAAAACAACTGATTCATTAAAAAAAAGAAAAGGTACATCAAAAAAATAAAAAAATACATATGCATGTTATCCCCACTAATTGAATCCTGAATAATACATTACTACAACATTGGTTCCCATCCTTTGCAAAAGAGGCCTGCCCCCCCACCCCCAATTCTTAAACTAATAAATCCATTTGCAAATTACGGATCTGTCTTCTATATATTATATTAGTAACAGAATTGTTAACAGGAAGAATGATAATACTAAAAAACAGAGAGTTATGGAGAGAGAAAAACAAAAAATAGACAGGCACATATATTGCCAGGTGCATATATATGTGTGAGTGTGTGTGTGTGTGTGTGTGTATTCTACACAGACATCATAACCAGTAGGCATATTTCATTGCAATTATCCACAGTGAAGTATGTTGACAACTGATTCCTTCGTAGGTTGCTAATCCCATCAACTCTGTGGTGCGTGGAATAATTGGATCCATATATTTATCTTTCGATGCTGAAAAATACTGCACGTCTATTAGCACAAAGTGGCAAATGGAAGGGGGAAAAAAATTCCACTTTTTAAATCCAATTTCCAGGCCATAAGGGTGTAGTTCAAAAGAACAAGAATACCTGAAAAGGCCTTACCCCAGAATTAACACATGTGGTAACTCTTTCCTCCAAACAAACCATAGTTAGGATGGAATCATCACTGAAGGTTTTTAAGAAAATGGAGGCTGGAGGCTGATTGGAAAGATGGTTTATTGATAAAGCAGAAGCACATGGATGGTTCGGAGCACTAGTTGACCACATGGAGTTGAGAGTGGGGGGGTGTTTATACCTTCCCTTGGGCTTTGCACTTGAGCTTCCTGTTCCTGTGCAAGAACATGTATTCTGTTGGCTGTTGTCAGACTCCCATGGGGCCATGTGGGGTCATATTTGTCTGAGTCAAGTTTGGTTGAAGTTTGCTGGGTGGTGCAATGTCCTTTAGAGCAGTGGCCCCCAATCTTTTTTGAACCAGGGACCGGTTTCACGATTATTTATTCTTCCACGGACCGGTACCTGAGTAACGCGAGACTCCACCGCCATCGGGACGGCTCTTCGTTTGAAGCCTCCCCCCCGCCTTCGACGAAACTAAGGCATGAGCACCCAAACGCCACTTTCCAACTGAGAACCCGGAAGCACCGTCGAAACAAGATGGCGGCGCCCAAGCTTTGCGGCCCGGTAAAAAATGATCCATGGACCGGTACCGGTCCGGGGACTGGTGGTTGGGGACCCCTGCTTTAGAGAGTGGGCTCTGGTGCTAGATAATCCTATTATGTCCTGGAGGGTCATGTCTTAATCTCATCACTCTGGAGCTGGAGGTATTTTGTCTTGTACAGAGGCTGGCCCAGTCCTGCTGGGGCGATTAAGAAAGACTTGGGGGCTGCTTTCTGACTTTAAAAACACATTCCTCCTTTAGGGAAATATAATATTCTGGCTTTTAAAGAATATTTCTCAAAATATTTCATTCTTTTAGGAGGGGTGTAGCTTCCCACAGAGGGAAAGAAGTCCGCCGATTCATTCGGTAAGAGATGAAGAACTGTTTCTAATGCCTCTGTCCTTACTCATAACAACTCTGGGTGGCTTCGAAACCAATTAAGAGCAATCATAAAAACGTAAAATGGCATCCCAGCGTAAACCAAAGTGGCAGCTGAGATCTGAATTTATGCCCCTCTAAACACGGACTCAGACTGGCCAGTTGGCTCTTCGGAGTCTTATAAAAGGACTCTTATTTTGGGGGTCATTCAAATCTCAGGGGCCAAACTGATCCACCGAACTAGTTCAGATTGCCCTGCCAACTTTCGAATGATTCATTGAAACCTGTCCCACCCTTCCACGCCCCCAAAATCTGGGAAATATTAAGATGTGTCTGTTTGCTGTCACAGAGTTTCTTCTACTTAGAGTACTGCCTGTGTATGTTCCTCCCCACAATATTTGCTCCTAGGTTATTTCTTCCGTTTTAAGCGTCAAGAGGGGCGGGCTTCAAAAATTTTAGCGAGTGGTTCTCTGCCTGGTTGCTGGGGGGCATGGCCATGGTGGGTATGGCCTAGTCAGCCTCCTGCACCATGGCAGGGGGGATGTTTTCACCCTCCCCGGGCTCCGGAGGCTTTCCTCAAGCCGCCGGGAGGGTGAAAATGGCCTCCCCAGGCTCCGGAGACTCTCTGGAAGTTGGTAACAGGCTCGTTTCTGGCCTTCCTGAACTTCCGGGAGGCCCGTTGGTGTATTTTGTATTGGTGTATTTTGACTGCTGCGTCCGCGTGCAAACAGAACCAGTTGTTAAATCGGTTGCAGCCCACCACTGATCTACAGTGTCTGTGTAGAACAGAGGCAGCCTTCTAAATCTAAATTACAGATAAATAAATAAGTCTGGTGAATTGCACACATCACAGGAACATGAGTCACTTGCTTTCCGAATGTGCTGGAGTTTCAACTGAGAGAATTTCTAGGGATGGTTCTCTGTATTTGACTTCCAGGAATTTTGGAAGACAGCCATCCAATTGGAGAGAAGAAGGTTGATGTTTTCAGGACATCCTTTCCTCCATTTCATTTTGGTTCTGGGATGATGTGGAATGTGACTTCCAGATTTTGTTCAGATATGAGCTCAACAATGCTAAAGTTCTAACTGTAGTTTGTTGAACAAGCTATAATGGCCATCATTTATGGTTGAGGATCTCTCATGGCTTCATCACGGGGCATGTTCTACCGGTAGCACAGGGGTCTCCAAACTTGGCAACTTTAAGACTTCTGGACTTCAACTCCCAGAATCCCTTAGCTTAACCATAATTACCACTGCATGACTGGTTGAGGAATTCTGGGAGTCGAAGTCCACAAGTCTTAAAGTTGCCAAGTTTGGAGACCTCAGTTTTAGCAAAAAAAAAAAAAAAAGGAGCTATTGGTTTTTGAAATCGCATGCGATATGACCCTAACTTTGATTGGAAACTACGGTTATATGAATATAGTCACTTGGAGCTTAGTCAACAAACCATGGCTTAAATCTCGCATCTAATCTTGGTTTAAGAGTACGTCAGTGAGCTTCTAATTCTGCCATGTCCTATGATGTTGACTTCCTGACTGAGTAATTATGCAGAGTTAAGGGCCATTAACTAGCATTTTCAGGATCCTGTAGTGTTTCCCCTTTAAGCCAGGCATAATATACAACATTTTCAAGGTGTATAAAACAAGACACAGTTCATTGACTATACTATCCTGACTGGCTAATGGCAGATGGCTGAATAACAGAATAACAGAGTTCGAAGGGACCTTGGAGGTCTTCTAGTCCAACCCCCTGCTAAAGCAGGAGACCCCTATACCATTTGAGACAAATGGTTGTCCAAAACTCTTCTTAAAAACCTCCAGTCATGGGAGCACCCACAACTTCTAGAAGTAAGTTGTTCCCCTAATTAATTGTTCCTGTTAAGTTTGAGCAATGAGAGGCTGAACCAGAGCATGAGTGCAACAATACTTTATTATAACAATAAAGGGCTGACCGTGCTTGCCACGCCTGGAACTGGCTCGCAGCAATCAGCAACTGGTTGGACCCCGCAGCCTGCTTTTATAGCTGGCTGCTGGGGAGGATCAACCAATGAGGGAAGGGGGAAGAACGCCCACGCAAAGTGAGTGGACCTGAGTGAGAACTCCTAGAGTCCTCAGGACATAACACCCCTTCCCCCAGATGCGAACATGCATAGTCCTTGAGGTAGACGGGGGTTTGTGTTGGCGCCCGGAGCGGCGCAGCTCGGGAGCATTGTCTGTCCGTTCAGACTCAGTCTGTGACGGTTGAGCCGGCAGCGTGTCGCCAACGTGCTCTCCGGATTGGGCATCCTCGGGACTCACAGGGTTGGATACTGGGGGCAAGTTCCCGTGGGCTGGATCAGGCTGGTCAACTCTCGGGCGCTGTTGTCCGAGTTCGGGCTGACCGGCGGCTGTTGGTGCGGACTGGACGTTGGGTGCGATGAGGCTGAGAGGCGGATGAGGCGGTTCCCCTTCGTCTGGTGATTCTGGATTTCTGCTGGCAAGGGTGCTGTGGCGCCTCCGCAGTTGGTCTATGTGCCTCCTCCAGACGCGACCATCCTCCAGCCTGACCCTATACGATCTCGGTCCGGTGATGGCGATGACCTCGCCTGGCATCCATAGTGGGTCCCCAGCGAAATTCCTCGCGAATACAGGCTCCTGTAACATAAAATGTCTAACCCCGAAGTGGAAGCGAGGGGAGAGTCAGGGCAGTAATGTGGGTGAAGTCTGTCCAATACAGTCCTCAGGCGCCGGCCCATCAGGAGCTCCGCTGGGGACTTATTGGTGACTGAACAGGGGGTTGAGTGCTGGCTCATCAGGAACCGTGAGAGTTTGTGGTGCCAGTCATCCCTGCTGAACCTGGCGAGGGCTTCTTTGGTGGTCCTGACGGCTCTTTCCGCCAACCCATTACTGGCAGGGTGAAATGGGGCTGTGAAAATGTGGCGGATGCCCAGGTTGGCAGCAAAACGGCTGAACTCTATTGATGCAAACTGTGGGCCATTATCGGAGACGATGGAGTCGGGTAGTCCGTGCGTAACGAACAGGCGCGTTAACACGTTGGTGATTGCTAGTGTGGTGGTCGTGGATAGCTGTGCTACATCAATCCATTTGGAATAAGCGTCCCACGACCACTAGGAACATCTTCCCATGCAAGGGGCCGGCCAGATCGATATGGATTCTAGACCAAGGGCGCTGGCGCTCTCCCATCTGGTAGGGGTGGCAATGGGGGAGCAGGACGGGATTCCTGACAGATGTTGCAGGAACTTACCCAATTGACAATGTCCTCGTCTAGACCCGGCCACCACACGTAGCTGCGTGCTAATGCTTTCATTCTCACGATGCCAGGGTGTCCTTCGTGCAACGCCTCCAGGACTCGGTGCAGCGAGGTCGGAATGACCACTCGAGTGCCCCATAGTAGACAACCCTGCAAACTGGACAGCTCCTGCATGCGAGTCTTAAATGGTGTTAATTTGTTATCAACGATGCCACCCGGCCACCCCTCCTCACCCAGTCGAGCACCTGGGCGGCGTTTGGTCTGCCTTGGTTTTGGCGGCCATGTCAAGGGTGGTGATGGGCAGGTCCAACTGGGTGATCTCGAAAATGGCGTTGACAGGAGCGGGGTCTTCAGCCGGAGCGGGTAAGGGGCAGCGACTGAGAGCGTCGGCGTGGGACAGAGTTTTGCCCGGGCGGTGAATAAGTTTGTAGGAGTAGGCCGCTAGGAAGAGTGTCCACCTTGTCATTCTAGGGGAAAGGACCTGAGGGGTCTGTTTGTCCCGGCCAGTAGGCCCAGGAGGGGCTTATGGTCCGTAACCAGTTCGAAAAAAGGGCCAAAAAGGAATTCGTGAAACTTTTTCACGGCCGCAACAGCTGCTAGGGCTTCCTTGTCGATCTGGCTGTAATTGCGTTCCGTGGCCGAGAGCGTCCTTGAGAAAAAGGCGATGGGAGCCTCGGCGCCATTGGGAAGTCTGTGACTAAGGACCGCCCCAATTCCAAAAGGGGATGCGTCTGCTGCCAGTACTAAAGGAAGGTTAGGGTCGAATTGGATAAGCACCGCCTCTGGCGTGAGTAGTGATTTGACGGCGTTAAACGCCTGGTCTTCTTTGTGCCCCCAGTGCCACGGTGACTGTTTGTCCAATAATCTGTGAAGGGTTCGCTACTGAGGCTTTATGGGGCAAGAAGGATGCGTAAAAGTTCAGCAGCCCCAAGAAAGCTTGTAGCTCCGTTTTGGAGGTTGGAGTGGGAGCCTCGTGGATTGCCCTAACCTTGGACTCCAGGGGTGAATGCCAGAGGCGTCAATTTTATAACCCAGAAAGTCCACCTGTCTAGTGGCAATGGCGCATTTTTCTTTTTTTTAACTTGAGGCCATGCTGTCTGAACCTCTCTAACACTGCTCGCACTCTCTGGAAGAGTTGGGGTCTGTCCCTGGCCGAGACCAAGATGTCGTCGAAGTAGGGTACTACACCAGGAGGCCCTGTAAAATCCGCTCCATGAGGGACTGAAAAATCCCTGGGGCAACACTTACGCCAAATTGGAGACGCTTGCATCGGAAGGCACCCCTGTGAGTGACGATGGTCTGAAGTTCCGCTGTTTGGTTATCAACAGGGAATTGCTGATACGCTTGAGACATGTCCAATTTAGCAAAAATACTGCCCGGCTCGAATGTGTGCAATAAGTGCTGAATGACGGGCACAGGGTAGGCGCTAACTTGTAAATATTTATTGATTGTTGTCTTGTAGTCCGAGCAAATTCTCAGGCTACCATCTTTTTGAGGGTGTGACAATGGGCGTCTCCCACTTGGCGAAATCTGTTGGCTCAATGACCCCTTGTTTTAATAGTTTATCCAATTCAGCGTCTAGTTTTGGTCGAATAGCAAATGGGACCCTACACGGTTTTAGTCTGATTGGGACTGCCTGGGGGTCAACTGTGAATGAGATGGGGGTTCCATTATAACACCCCAGCTCCTCGCTGAACACATCTGCATAATCAGCGAATAAGGAGTCAGTGTCTAAGGTTGAGACAGCATGGACTCCTGTTAGCCCTAGGCCGAGGTGGGGAAACCAATCGAGCCCCAATAAGGTGGGTAGATTGCCATTAACTACCACTAGAGGTAGGTGACCTTTAAAAGTTCTAAAACTGACAAAGAACTTGCCTCTGCCGATCACAGGAATGGTCTTCCCCTGGTAGTCCTTCAGGCCGAACTCGCATCTTTGAAGCCGGGTGGTAGATAGGCTGGGGTGGAGTCTCTTGAGGGTGTTCCACGAAATTATTGAGAGCGCTGACCCTGTGTCAACCTCCATGTGGCACGGTTTACCTTCTAGGGAAACGGAGAGAGAAATTTACTAACATTGTGGCAAGTACGCTTGGCAAGGCGGTGCGTGCGACAGTTTAATACTTGCCTCTGTGGTCCCGAGTGCGAGGAGGGAGTCTGTGTGCAGCGCTTTGGGGGTTTGGCAGACTCTCGCGATGTGCCCCCTTTTATGGCAGTTGTTGCAGGTGGCTCCTTTAAACTTGCAGGTGGCCCTTTGATGCGATCCCCACAGGCTAGGCACAGTGTGATGTGCTTGGGTGGACCGGTGTTTTCTTGTTTGACCCCTACCTGCGGCCGTTTGTCGTAGGCGGCGGTGGACGTCGTTTTCGTCGTTGAGGGTTTCCTCTGCTACCACCTCCTCGGAATGGACTGGGAATGATGCCAGCTTGGCGTTTGGGCCCTGTATTTCGGTGGCTGAGTTCGTTGCCAGCTCGGCTGCCAGGGCCTCCTCGACCGCTTGTGCGAGGTTGAGGTCTTTTTTGCTAGAAGGCGCCTCTGTAGGTTGAGGTCCTTGACCCCACAAACTAATTGATCGAGGAGCATGTCCTCCAGGTATGTTCCAAACCCGCAGTGCAGAGCTGCTGTTCTGAGGGCGGCCATATATTGATTGATGGTCTCCTTACTCAATTGCTTCCTCATACGGAAAGTGAACCTCCTGGCGATCTGTGAAGGCCTGGGAGCGTAGTGGTTAGTGAGGATCTCAAGCAACTCGGACCACGGGACGTTTTTCAACTCTCTTGGGGCTACGAGTGCTGCGGCAGTATCGTAAACGGTGGCTCCGCAGTAGATTAGGAAATAGGATTTTTCCGATGCTCTCCCGCATCCGCCAGGCCGACCGCATCGATGTAATGGTTGAAGCGGTTCTTATACGATTCCCACTTCTCTTCGTCTGGTTTGAACGCTGGGAATACTGGGTTGGAACTCATGGTGCTGGAAACGGCTGGGCTACCTGCGGAAAAACTCTCTGGGGACAACGGGCGCTCGTGGGTTGCAAGTGATATCAGCTCTGGAGAGGTTTTTTGCTATCCTCTCTTTCTCTCTGGGTTAACCACGTTGGCTGTTAGCCGTTGGAGGTGTCTAGATTCGCGCCAGCGTGGGCGTTAGTGACTTACTACAGCGCTGTGCTGTGTCTCTCTTGGTTTGAAATTCAAATGACACCCGTTTGAATTTCGCGCCTAATACTGAGCGACTGCGGCTCGCAGCGCTTCACTTTCCCTGTAGCTGGGCTAACAAGCGGCTACAGACACTTCTAACTTTCGAACCAGACCGCTTTCTCTGGCTGCGGATCAGCGTTCGCTCTTTTGTTGGCTGACCGCTCTCTCTGGCTGCGGTCAGCGTTTCTCTTGTAGCCGGCCGATCGCTCTCTCTGGGCTGCGGATCGGTGGCTAGTGACTCAGCGGTTGCATGGTGCTTCTGGTAGCCATCCCATCCTCGTCGCCAGTGTTAAGTTTGAGCAATGAGAGGCTGAACCAGAGCATGAGTGCAACAATACTTTATTATAACAATAAAGGGCTGACCGTGCTTGCCACGCCTGGAACTGGCTCGCAGCAATCAGCAACTGGTTGGACCCCGCAGCCTGCTTTTATAGCTGGCTGCTGGAGAGAATCAACCAATGAGGAAAGGGGGAAGAACGCCCACACAAAGTGAGTGGACCTGAGTGAGAACTCCTAGAGTCCTCAGGACATAACAGTTCCGAACCTTTTGGTTTTTCTTAATATGAAATAGAAATCAGTCTACGTCACTATAATCCTTGGAATGGCAATGGTCTTCTGCATTGTCACTGCCACCTACAATGTAATTTATGCAACCATCATAAATATAAATCAGTTACCAAGCATCTGAATACTGATTATGTGACCACAGGGATCCTGCAGCGGTCGTAAGTGTGAAAAACAGTCATCGGCCACTTTTTTCAGTGTCATCGTAACTTTGAACAGTCATTAAACGAGGACCGAGGATATACAAGTTATGGAAATTATGATGCCTTTCATTACTATATCTTCATAGGTATAACGGAGACACTTAATGGTGACTTGAAAAAATAAACACTCGTTCAGCCTGCAGACCTTTTTCTGAACCTTCCTTGTAACATTATTTTAGATTTTTTTATGCACCATAATTATTTGGACCGAAACCGTTTTTTCCCCATCCAGGAGGCTGGGAAGTGGAGGGAAAAAAATAATTTACTCTCCTCAAACCGATTTAATTAAACGGATCTCTGCAGATTCCTAGAAGTCTTTTTTTAAAACTTGCTTTGTTTTTTCCTCATGTGTACAGAGTTATATTTTTTTAAAAAGTAAATAAATAAACGCTGTTGGGAAGACTTCTGCCCACCCCCGTGCTATTTATTTTGGCCGGCTGTCCCCCACCAAAAATGGGAAAAAAAACCGTCTCAGAGAAAAAATTCCGCAAAAACATAGTTGCTAAGTTACCATGGGGGCTGCCCGTAGTTTTGTTCCTTGACTGAAGCTACTTTCAAGATCGTGAAAAATATGTTCAAGGTCATTTAAGATTAAGTAGCTTCGAATTTCCTTTTACTTTACCATTGTTTCTTTCTAAAAATAGAGTTTTAAAACTTCCCCCTGCTTCCAGGCTAAAAAAAAGGACGTCTGTTTTAATTCAGTCTCAACTTGAAGTGTTCTCAGACGAAGTGCAAAAATGCCTTTTTCTAAAACCCTGCCCCATATCCCAGGTAGCAGGGAAGGTCACAACTGAACCTCAAATTTCCTTTGCTAAGCAAGGCAGTTGTTAAGTGAATTTTGCCTCATTTTATGACCTTTTCGGCCCCAATGGTTAAGTGAATCACTGCAGTTATTCAGTGAATAGTGTGATCGGGAAGGAAGGAAGGAAGGAAGGAAGGAGAGGGAGGGGGAGGGAGGAAGAAAAGGAAGGATGGAAGGAAGGAAAGAAGGAGATATAAGGAAGGAAAACCGGGAGGGAAGGAGGGAGGGAGGAGAGGGAGGGGGAGGGAGGAAGAGAAAGGAAGGAAGAGAGGAAGGAAGGAAGGAGAGGGAGGGAGGGAGGGAGGAAGAGAAGGAAGGAAGGAAGGGAGGGAGGGAGGGAGGAAGGAGATATAAGGAAGGAAAACCAGGAGGGAAGGAGGGGGGAGAGGGAAGGAAGGAAGGAAGGAAAAGGGAGGGAAGGAGGGAGGGAGGAAGGAAGGAGAGATAAAGAAGGAAGGAAGGAGGGGAGGGAGGAAGGAAAGGAAGAAAGGGAGGGAGGGAGGAAGAAGATATAAGGAAGGAAGGAAAACAGGGAGGAAGGAGAGGAAAGGAAGAAAGGGAGGGAGGGAGGAAGAAGATATAAGGAAGGAAGGAAAACAGGGAGGAAGGAGAGGAAAGGAAGGAAGGAAGGAAGGACTTTGATTTTCTGGTAGTAAAATTGGACTTATAGTCTTTTTGTAGGAACAACAGCCTGTTGTCAATTTAGACCAAATGGTGCTTTTTCCTTATACATTGTGGGTTCAAGCTGACCAAATATGATTATTAATCCTCAGCTGATTCACTTCCGTTCTTCTTGAGGCCAACTATTTAGTTCCACTGCAATTGAGGCCAAATATTTAATTCCACCCTCAGAGGTAAAGGGAATCACCCTACTGTTCCTATAGCTAAAAGAGTGATATTGCAATATTTGAAAGATAAATGCATGGCCCATTTTACTGAGTGGATTGAAGAATAGACTAGAATCATTAGACAGAGAGAGTGGTTTGGGGGTCAGTCCCATTCCCTCAGCCCAACCCACCTCACAGGGTTGTTGTTGAGGGCAAAGTAGGAGGAGGAAGTTGTGTCGGATATGTTCTCTGCCTTGAGTTACTTATAAAAATAATGATGAGATACAAATAAATAAATAAAATATACACGTGCTACTTATGAGAAGATCTGCCTATAGACATAGTCTTTGTAGGGATAAATATAATGAAATATGATTCATTTTTACAGAACTCGGTTAAAAAAAAGCATGACAGTTATATCAGTTTATTAGAAATAAATAACTATACATATGCATATACATATACATATAATGATATACACTATCATTATAACTGCAGTCACTAAATGAATGGCTGTAAGTCGAGGACTACCTATATGTAAAGATAGTCCTTCACTTACGACTGATCACTTAGTTTGAAATTACGACGGATTTTCCTGAGGCTACTTATGACCCCAGATTCCAACTACCAACAACCAGGCCTTGCTCATACTTACGTGCTCCCATTTGGGTTGCCAGGCAACTGGCCCACATTTACAGTCATTTGAGTATCCTGAGGTCACAGGACCACAATATAAGGTGGTTCTTTTTTTTTTTTGCAGAAAATTTTCTGCAATTACTTCTGGTTTCTGGCAAAACAAAACCCCTCGGCTGCCGTCCGTAGATTCATTAAACAACTGCTAACTTCACTTAAACAACCGGCTTAAAAACGGTCTTAAAATTAAGTGCAGTCACGAGGCTGTCCCGTTTATTGACCGGTTTATTGACCGGCACGACTTATGATGAATTCTGGCCTCAGTTATGGTCATACTTCAAGGACTACTTATGTGTGCATGTTTGTGCGTACACTTGCAAAATGTTTGCGTCAGATAATTATACCTAGAATTGTAATTTTACTGTGACAATGTATTATAATTTGTACTTTTTTTTCCTGTTGTTCGGTTTCACTTATTTTTTTAATTCCTTGCTGTGCGGTTTTCTTTTTATTATGTACATTTGGGCTTTGTATCTTTTTTCCTTTTTCTGCCATTATTTTAGAAAGCAATAAAACATATTTTTAAAACCTAATCCCACCATAAGAGTGTTTATAACCTGCGAGGACTGAAAAGATATTTGCAGCCTAAGCCAGGGTTATTTTTCAACCTCGCAAACTATTAATACGGTGGCAGCAAACCGCAAATGCCAGAATGTAGACTTTTCTTTCTGCAAACACTAGGGGATAATATTATGGTTAGGTGCTTTCAGAGGGAAGAGAGGGAAGAAAAGAGCAAAGGAATTGGGGAGTTTTTTCAAATCAAGGTGATTCCGGTCTGAAGTAGCCCAGGACAGATAGTTAAAATCAATATAGGTAATCTTCGATTTACAACCATCATTCAGCGTTCGAATTTGCAACAGCAATGAAAAAAAGCGACTTAAGACTATCACAGCGTCCTCTTGGTCACGCAATCGAAACTTGGAGGCTTGGAGACTGGCATGTACTCGTGACAGTTGCTGTGCCTCAGAGTTACGTGACCTCAGTGAAACATTTAAGTTAATTTTGCCCCGTTGTGGGGTTTTTCTTGACACCGTTGTTAAATGAATCACTGCCGTTCAGGAGTGGGATGCAAATATTTTTACTACCGGTTCTGTGGGCATGGCTAGGTGGGTGTGGCCATGTGACTAGGTGGGAGTGGCTTCTTTTTTTTTTGCAGCAACCCCCCCAGGTGCTCCGTTTTTTTGCCTCCTGGACCTCAGGGAAGCGGTAAGACAGCGAGGGCGATGCGAGCAACAGCTGATCATCGGAACAGCTGATCGTCAGGAGGAAAAAAAAAGAAAAATAGAAATACCAATTTGGCCGAACCAATAGCTGTTTTTTTTACTATCGGTTCAGCCAAACAGTAGCATTTTTTTACTACCAGTTTGCCCGAACTGGGCCAAACTGGTAGAATATCTTCACTGCTGCCGTTTTTAAGTTACATGGTTGTGAAGCGAATCTGGCTTCTCTGTTGACTTCGCTTGTCTGAAGGTTGCAAAAGGGGATCACATGATCCTTGGGACACTGCGACCATCGTAAATGTGAACCGGTTGCTAAGCATCCGAATTTTGATCACATGACCATGGGGATGCTGCAACGGTTGCATAGGCATGAAAACTGCTCATCAGTTACTTTTTTCAGTGTTGTAACAGTCATTAAATGAAAGGTTATAAGTCAAGGACTACCTGTAGTCATATTTGATCTTGTATGGAGATTCTCCATCATCCAGGCCATGGTTGTCCCAAAAGTGCTTTTTTTCAGAAGGCAACTGGACTTTCTTGTTTTTCTTTGAAGACGTTTCTCTTCTCACCCAAGAAGCTTCTTCAGCTCTGACTGGATGGTGAGGAACAGAAGGATTTATACTTCTTGCAGACAGCTGGTCATTTGCATCCTTTTAGAGTATCGTTGAGGCCACTTAGAAGTTTATCTGTGTCCTCAGGGTCACTTGAGTGGTGCAAATGGGTGTGGAGCCTTTTTTGGAACTGCTGAAAGGACTGTGTTGTAAACTGGAGATAGATGATGTCATATCCCTCCTCCTCTGTTGAGAAAGGCCTGTTCAATTTTCATCTAGATGGCCTCTTTTTGAACCCTCTTTCAAACCAGCGGTCCTCTCTGTTCAAAATATGGACTTTGCTGTCTTCAAAAGAGTGGCCTTTTGTCTTTTAAATGCGGATGGACTGCTGAATCTTCTCCCGATGGGTTTGTTCCCCTATGTTTCATCCTGTGTAGGGAAAGAGAATCTGAATTATTATTTGTACCTTTGTAGCTCTTTGAGGACAATTTCCCGAATTAGAAACCAGAACATTTTTGTCCCAAAGCAGACCAAATGATTTTTGCATGCAGTCTCAACATCTCATAATACTAACTACCCTGTTTCCCCAAAAATACGAGCTACCCTGAAAGTAAGTCTGAGCTTGATTTTCACACATGCACCTAATGTAAGCCCTACCACCCCCAAAATAAGCCCTGATTAAGATCCCACCCACTCCAGAGTACACTGGTAAAACTTAACCTAGGGTGGGGATGGGGGTTGGAGCTGCCCTACTACTGACCTTTGGACAGTTGTAGCAGGCCTCATACACCCCGATATGTGCTTTGCCGGCCCATTTCTTCTGCAGCTGGCAAGGCCAGCAATGCTTTCCTGAAGGCCTCTGTAGCTGATAACAAAGCTCTGGATCGATCCAGAACTCTGTTATTGTCTGCAGAGGCCTTCAGGAAAGCTTTGCCAGCCACCGAAGAAGTTACTGAAGGCCTCTGACAGCAAAAAGGAGGCCTGGGGCAACGTGTGCAAGTGAGATTAGTCAGTGGATGATATCCCCCGAAAATAAGACCTGGTGCTTTCTTTGGTGGCAAAAAAATATATTTAAGACAGGGTCTTATTTTGGGGAAAATATGGGTACCACCTACCTGAGGAAGAATTATTGATGGGTGTAACCTATTGGCTATATACTACCTGCCAGTGTCAACTCCTGGACCCAATTCCAAGCTTTTTTAAAAAATTGTTATTTTGCCAAACACATTACCCACACATAATGATTTCTGAGAAAGCGTTTTTGAATGTGTGTGTGTGTTTTATTTAATGCAGCTCAGATTAGAAGCTCCTTAGGAAAATGAGCCGAAGGGTTTGCTGCAGGTAGAGAAACTGTGTACAAAAATAGATTTCAGTCTCTCTCTTGTGATAGTATCCAAAATCAATACCGTCAAGAAATAATAAACGGAGCTATTTTGAATGATCACCAGACACCGATCTAATTTGGAGCGGGAAAATCTGCCAGGATGACTTCAGCTCTCTTTCATTGTTTGAAAGTATCTTTCTTTTCTTCTTTTTTTTAAAAAAAAAAATTGGATCCAGGAGCAAATAAATAAATACATTTGTTAACATATTGCGGTAGCTTTCATCGCACATGGTTTGGATGCCTTTTTGGGTTTTAATTTAGGTGCGCAAATGAATAAATACATGTCCATATTGCAGTACAGTTAGTTTTCAATTTGCAACTCTGAGGCCAGAAAATTCATCGTTTAAGCAGTGTGGCTGTTAAGAGGGACATCATGAGATCGTACTGGATTTTATGACCTTTTATTAGTGTGGCTGTTAAGTGAGACATTAAATGCTGGCTTCCCCTTTTTGACTGTGCTTGTCAGAAGCCAGCTTCATCCATTTACATTGAACCCGGTTTAGTGGCTGAATAATATTGCAATAGACAAATCACATCTTATGCAGGATTTTCATTTTTCTTCTTCCTCTTAAATTGCTTTTCCTCCCCAACAGGTGCTTGGCACACTCTCCTCTTGGTTCTTCAAGGGCTATAGGTAGCAGTCTTCCAGTATTTGAGACGATGTCACAAAAGGAGGGGGTCAATTGGTTTTCAAAAGCACCTGAAGGCAGGAGAAGAAACAACTGATCAAGGAGAGAAGCAACCTGGAACTAAGGAGAAACTTCCTAACTAGTTGTGATGACCCAGGGTAGAATACAAAACAAACACAGTCACAGAAAACAGGTGAAGCCCCTTTTATTCCTTCACTTTGCTTCCAAGCTCCGAATATCTTTGACGGAAGACAAAAAAACTCCCACACAAATAGTTATAAGAAGAAAGGAAAAAGCAACACAAACCAGGCAAGATAAGGGCTGGAGGACGTCCACTGATAACACACACTGGGAAGGACGCCAAACTCAGAGATAAACTAGAGATATTTCCACGCTTTGTTTCCAGCGTTCGCCCGTACGCAGCTCCGTCCTCTTATCCAATTGTCACAGCTGCAGCCCATGAAGAGAATCAAGGCCCTCTCCTCCCCAGTAGACCATCTCTCGCCCTTATCCTCTCCTCCCTGCGTGCCCTAGGATGGAGAGGGGATGGGCCTGGGTTCTCCTCTGACTGCCCAGCCGGCCTCTGCCCTTCCCCAGCCTCCTCCACAACCTCCAGAGCCACACTTCCACTCCCTGTTGGCTGTTCCTCCTCTCCCTCAGAGTCAGTCTCCACCAGGGGCATGACACCAGTGGTGGCATTCAGCCAGTTCGCACCGGATCGGGCGAGCCGGTAGCAAGGATTTGGTGAGGGTCGCCAAACCAGTAGTACTTGTATTGGGGACACCTTCCATTGCTTGAATAGAATCATATAACCTCTATATAACAAGCTCTCTTTGCGAAATATGTTCTAGTTCTCTGGAATTTAACATTAATGTATGTGATGAGAAATCACCTCTGCTTTCTCCATACTAGATGGTTTTCTCCATACAGATTTCAGAATAACAGAGGTGGAAGGGACCTTGGAGGTCTTCTAGTCCAACCCCCTGCTCAGGCAGGAGATCCTATATACCTGTGATGACGAACTTATGGCCCAGATGCCACAGGTGGCATGCAGAGCCATTTGTGCAGGCACATGAGCCCCAGCCAAACTTACCTGCACCTCACATGCATATTTGCAGGCTGAAAATAGGCCTGTTTTGTCACTTCTGGTATTTTCGGGAAAATAGGAAGTGATGAAACGGGCCTAGTTTTCGGCCTGCAAAGCCTGCAGAAGCCTGCAGAAGCCTTCCTTGAGCCTCTGGGAGGCCAAAAAAGGCCTCACACCGGCCGAAAATCAGCTGTGAGGTGCGCGCATGCACAGTGAGGTAAATTTGCCTGCAGCTCGCATGCCGGCACAAATGGCTCTGAGTGCTCTGAGGTTCACCATCACGGCTCTATTCAGTCTCTTCTTAAAAGCCTCCAGTGTTGGAGCACCCACACCACTTCTGGTGGCAAGTTGTTCCACTGGTTAATTGTTCTCACTACGAGGAAGTTTCTCCTTGGTTCTAACTTGCTTCTCTCCTTGATGAGTTTGCACCCATTTCAACACCACGCTTTCCCTCCCTTTCCCCACCCCTGCCAGTGGATTTCCTCCATGATGTGTCCCTTCCAGCCAGTAACACCTCCTTTGCAGTTGTGTTTGTTGGAAACCTGCTGTAGCTTTTCCCCGTTCCTGATGATGGGCCCGCCTATCTTGATTTTCCAGATGTTAATCTATTCTATCACCTCATCTGCAGAAAACACCCCAGACAGTGAAGTCACCGATGGCTCTTGAATTCCTTCCATCTTGCAGCCTTGCCAGGGGACTGGCTCGCGATACAAAACCCTCCCAGGGCCAAAACATGACGATCTCCGTAGCCCAGATGAGAAAACACTGGCCACCGACCAAGCTATGATTCAAAGGTCTCTCTGCGTGCGTAGCCAGAGTTTATCCTGACCTTTGCAGGACAGAGCTTGGAAGGCTGGTTGTACCAGATGGCCAGCTTTGGGTTTTTGAACATCTGGTTCTTGACATGGCTTGAAAAATAAAATATTCTCTCTGAAAGGGAAACCAGAGCTGAATCAGAGCAAAAAGAAAGGAGAAATTAGGTATTTTTGCTGGGCTGGGAGGCTGTAAAACGAGATTCATACAGAGGCTGGCTTCCTAAAATTTGTTTAGCTATGTGCGGGAGAAATCTAGAGTCTGTATTAGCATGAGAAAGTAAGAATAGCACCGATCATGTTACCTAATTTGGTTATGACACATCTGCAAGAAAGCAACTGAGCTCAGAGCCCAGTCCTCCTCTTCCTCCTCCTCCTCCTCTTTTCCTCATTCTGCACTCCCTTCGAGCACTGATGATGTTACCTAGTTGAGTAATGAGAGGTCTGAAAGAAAACAACCAAGCTCAGAGAGCACCAAGGAGCCCAGTCCTCCTCCTCCTCCTCCTCCTCCTCTTTTCCTCAATCTACACTCCCTTCCAGGACTGATGATGTTACCTAGTTAGGTAATGAAAGGTCTGTAAGGAAACAACCAAGTTCAGAGAGCCTTAAGAACCCCCATAGTCTTCCACCTCCCCTCTTCCTCCTCCTCCCTGCAAAGCCCACCCCTTCTAGCACTAATGATGCTACCTAGTTGGGTAATGAAAGGTCTTTAAGAAAGCACGCAAGCTCAGAGAGCGCCAACGACCCCACAATTCCCCCCGAGCTACAAACATTCTCCTTCATAGGTAAAAGAAACTAACTTTGATTAAGATAGATTTTTTTTTAATTCACATATATGCAGTTTAGCATGCTTTGTTTTCACATGACCCCGGGACAATGCAACCGTCGTAAGTGTGAATCAGTTGTCAAGCGGCTGAACCTCTGGACCAACAATGCTGATCATTGGATTCCCAGAATGCTTTTTCTTTTAAACAAACGAACAAACAAGCAGAAGATAGCCAAAAAAGAGAGAATTAATTCATCATTTATTTCCAAAAAGATCCAGAAGATTTGCAGTGAGTTGTTTTTTTTTTTTTCTTCTGGATTGACAATTGGCAATTCCTAGCAGAAAACTTAGCCAGCTCTGCTGACTGGGCTTTTTCCTTTGGCTGGCAGAAAGTAAGACAGCATCTGAGCATGTGCGGTGACGTTCACCCGATAAGCCCCGCCCTGCAGTGACATCACTGAGCCGTTAAGTAACCGAGAACGTTAAAGGATGACGTCATGGCAGGATGGCAGCTACCCAGCAACCGGTTCGCTGACCGGTTGCTGGGTGGGCGTGGCCATGGTGGGCGTGGCCTATGGGAACTTCCAGGAGGGCCATTTTTCACCTTCCCCAGAGTCCGGAGGTTTCCCTCAGGCTTCTGGGAGAGGGAAAATGGCCTCCCCAGGGCTCCAGAGGGCTTCCGGAAACCAGAAACAAGCCTGTTTCGGGACTTCTGGAACCTTCCGGGAGGGCCATTTTTCACCTTTCCCAGAGTCCAGAGGCTTCCCTCAGGCCTCTGGGAGGGCGAAAACGACGAACCACATGAAAACTTAACATCCAGTTCAGTTGAACTGGTCCAAACCGGTAGAATCCCACCCTTGCAGCCGCCCTATCAATGTCCCATTTTTCTCCAGACGTTCCTGGCTTGCACTGTTTTCACGGAGTCGTCGATTTACAATGTTCATTTCGGGACCGTTCAAAGATACCCTTTCAAAAGGGACTTAGTTTTATGACACGTCTTATGGCCGTTTTTCACACTTAATGAGCATTGCAGCATTTCCGTGTGATCGTGTGATCAAAATTTGGCCGCTTGGCAATGGCCATCGTATTTATGACGGTCGCAGAGCCCCTGGGGTCACATGATCCCCTTTTTTGTGACCTTCTGACAAGCAGAGTCAACCGGGAAGCCAGATTCACTTAACAACCGGGTTACTCATTTAACAGCTACAGTGATTCACTTAACAACTGTGGCAAAAAAAATCAGTTAACAAATGTCTCATTTAGCAAAGGACATTTTGAGCTCAGTTGTGGTCGTAAGTCAAGAACTACCTGTATAATATTGGCTCCATGTACAATAGATTCACCCTGTTGTCCCTTTGACACCCTGTTCGTTTAGTGACCATTTGAAGTACAACAATGTGTAACTTAACAACTGCAATGGTTCCCTTAACAACAGTGGCAAGAAAGGGCGTAAAATCGGCCAAAACTCACTGAACCCATCCCACTTAACAACAGAATTTGTGGTCAGAAGATGAGGACTGCTTACTCCTGACAGAGGCTATAGAGGTAGTCTTCAGCTTATGACCACAATTGAGCCCAAAATGTATGTCGCTAAGTGAGAGATTTGTTAAGTGAGTTTTGCCCCATTTTGTGACCTTTCTTGCCACAATTGTTAAGTGAATCACTGCAGTTGTTAAACTAGTAACATGGTCATTAAGTGAATCTGGCTTCCCCATTGGCTTTGCTTGTTGGAAGGTCGCAAAAGGGGATCATGTGACCCTGGGGCTCTGCAACCGTCATAAATATGAGTCACTTGTCAAGCATCTGAATATAAATCATGTGACTATGGGGAAGGCTGCTACGGTCATAAGTGTGAAAAATGGTCATAGGTCCCTTTTTTGTCATAACTTCAAACGGTCACTGAGCAAACTGTTGTAAGTCGAGGACTGCCTGTACAACGGTGCTAACTTAACAACTGCAGTGGTTCACTTAACAACGGTAGCAAGAAAAGGTGTCAAGTGGGGCGAAGCTCACTGAGCCCCTGCCCCGCCTTAACAACAGAAATTTTAAACTCAATTTGCCGTCGTAAGTCAGAGACTTACCCATAATTGACAAAGTGATTCTGTTTGCTTGCTCCCTGCCAGAGGCTAGATTTACCCTTGTCTTGGTCTGCGGCTCTCTGTTGATTGTCTTCCTCCACATGCAGACGCACAAACGCACAATCACATTCGCACAGCTCCTCCCTCTCTGGTGGAACCATCGATCCCTTCCTTTCTCGGCCTCGCTTAAGGGCATAAATATTTCAGGAGCCAAAAGGAGCTCCCGCCTTCATTCATTATTCAGCCTCTCTCTCTCTTTAATGCGCCAAAGGACGGTGCCTGGCGACGTTAAAAGGCACCTGCTCTGTAGACCCCCCATTGAGGGGAGGGGAGGAAGCGAGGGGCCATTTGTCCAAGGAACAGATCTAAAACAGCCATCACCCCATTTGTCAAAACCACTAGTAACGTATTTTCCCGAAAATAAGACCCTGTCTTATTTTTATTTTTATTTTTTCGCCACCAAAAAAGGCACCGGGTCTTACTTTCGGGGGATGCCACCCACTGACTAACCTCACTTACACTCTGTGTGGAAGCCGGATTCGCTTAACGACGGTGTTATGAACAATTGTGGCAGCCAAGATTATAAAAGAGGACAAGCCAGATTCACTAAACAACAGTCTCGCTTAGCCAGGGAAATTTTGGACTCAGTTGTGGTCATAAGTTGAAGACCTGCTGGCTGGGGAATTTTGGGAGTTGAAGTCCACACATCTTCAATGGTTGCAAAATATTGCTTTTAAAATATAATAAACTCGCTCGATAGTTTCGCTATGAAACTATGTGGTCGTGCTTAGATTTTGGGGAGGAAAATAAGGGGGGAAAATTCTGCCTCTGCCTACCAGCATCCGTCAGTATTCATCCGGCTAGCGTCCGGTCAGTGTGTGAGAGAGTTGAGGGCTGTTTGGAAACCGAAAGAGTATTTGCTGTGTGAGCAAGGAGACAGCAAGGAGCCTGGGCGTGGCTTAGCTCAACTGTTCTGTACTAAAGCTGCTTGCTGCTGTGAAACTAAAACTGAAACTCCTCTGCTTGTGTTTTGCATTTGGAACAGATTTCTTTTCAGGTGCGGAGCGGGAATAGAACTCTTTAGCATCAGAGCGTTTTAATAATAATAATAATAATAATAATAATAATAGAGGCAATACTAATGCTCTGATGTTCATTTCGAAAAATCCTTTCTTAGTAAGCACCTAGAAGCCAAGACGAACCTACGTGCCAAATTTCAAGTGTGTAGGCTTTACGGTTCTGGAGATTTTGTGATGATGCGTGAGTGGCTTTTCACTTTTATACATACAGTATATAGATTTGACTTCTGGGCTGTGAGGAAGGAATTGCATATTTTTTTAAAAAAATTAATTCCTCCACCAGTAAAACTGATTTTTGGAGTTTGGCTCAGCCTGTTTGTCTCTCTCTGTGTGTGTGTGTGTGTGTGTGTGTGTGTGTGTGTGTGCAATTTTTGACAAGCTTTGGCCTCAACATTCCTACTGTTCTGCCTGGGAACACTTATGCAACTGATTGGGAGTGTTTTGAATTGAGAAAAACATTTAATTCCCCACTTTTTGCATAATCACCCATGAACTCGTTCCCTGTCACAACAAATCACTTAATTGACTTAAAGATTGCTGTGTGTGCTACTAAACTATATTCAAAAACCTGCCAAAGGATTCCTAGGAAGGCAAAAGAGGATCGAGGGTAGATTGTTGAAATGACACCAACGGTATCATTCGGGGGAATACCGTTGTTATAATTCGGGTAATACTCAAGTTATGACCATTCATTCAGCAACCCTCCAAAGCTACGACCGTACTGAAGAAAGGGACTTACAAGTTATTGCTCGAAGTTCAGGAAGGCTTCCGGAGAGGCGGTTTTGGATAATGAAGGAAAACATTTCAGAAACTATTTATTTATTTCGTTTGTCCGGCATGTATGAGAAAACAAGTATAAGTATAAACATAACATATAAACATGTAAGTATAAACAGGTATAAGTATATTCATAATAAATGAGTACGAATAAATGGATAAATGGGAAGAGTAGGACAGGGACGATAGGTACAGGGGTGGGATTCTACCTGGTTGGACCAGTTCTATAGAACCGGTTGTTATGATTCTGTGCAGTTTGGAGAACCGGCAAATCGCTCCACTGGCTGGCACCACCCCGCCCTGCCCACTCACTCCTTACTTGGCATGTGCACCCTTTGGTAAGTTGCTATTTTTCCCTTTTTTTTCTTGGCTGTTCTGACTACCAGCTGTGCCAGGAGATTTAAATTAGCTAATGATTTCCTGCTTTCTACCTAATCTAAAAGCAGAGCTGAACCTTCCTAGCTTCTATTTTTCAGTGCAGATTCAGATAGCAGATTGCAGAAAGGTAGATCTCTGAATGAATCTGTGATTCTGTGAGCAACTCAATCTGCCTGCCTGCTTTGCCTGATTTTGGGTAAAAGTTGTTCTTTTTTAATTAAAAAAAATCAATATTTACATAAATATTTACAATATTTACACACAAGCCACGCCCAGCCAGTCACGTGACCACCAAGCCACACCCATGAATTAAGCCACACCCAAAGAACCTGTTGTTATGAAATTTGAATCTCACCCCCGGATAGGCACACTGCTGCGCTTATGCGCGCTCTCTTACAGACCTCTTAGGATTGAAGTGAGGTCCACGGTAGACAGGTTAAGGTTAAAGTTTTGGAGGGTTTGAGGATATAACTACAGAGTCAGGTAGTGAGTTCCAGGCCTTGACCACTCTGTTGCTGTATTTCCCGCAATCGAGTTTGGATTGGTTTACCTTGAGTTTGTATCTATTATTTGCCCGTGTGTTGTTGCGATTGAAGCTGAGGTAGTCATTGAAAGGTAGGACGTTGTAGCAGACAATTTTGTGAACTAAGATAAGATCAGGTGTTTAGTTAAATCCTAAAATCATCTGGCCCCAGATGTTGCAGCTGCCAAAAAAGCCAATGCAATCCTAGGTTGCATTAAGAGAGGGATAGAATCAAGATCAAATGAAGTGTTAATACCACTTTATAATGCTTTGGTAAGGCCGCACACTTGGAATACTGCATCCAGTTTTGGTCACCACAAAAAAAGATGTTGAGACTCTGGAAAGAGTGCAGAGAAGAGCAACCAAGATGATTAAGGGACTGGATGCTAAAACATACGAAGAACAGTTGCAGGAATTGGATATGTCTAGTTTAATGAAAAGAAGGACTAGAGGAGATACGATAGCAGTTTTCCAATATCTCAGGAGCTTTATTTTATTTATTTTATTTTATTTGGTTTGTCAATTGCTTACAAGATAATAGGTATAAGTAAAAACATAGTTATGAATACATGGATACATATAAGAAAAATAAAAGAAACAATAGGACAAGGACGGTAGGCACGATGGTGCGCTTATGCACGCCCCCTACAGATCTCTTAGGAAAGGGGTGAGGTCAATAGTAGAAAGTCTTAAGGTTAAAGTTTTTGGGGTTTGGGGAAAAAACCACAGAGTCAGTTAGAGTATTCCAGACATTGACCACTCTGTTGCTGAAGTCGTATTTCCTGCAATCAAGTTTGGTGCGGTTTACCTTGAGTTTGTATCTATTGTGTGCTCTTGTGTTGTTATGGTTGAAGCTGAAGTATTCATTGACAGGTAAGTCATTGCAATGGATGATTTTATATACCATACTTAGATCGGACCAAAGTCGGCGTAGTTCTAGGTTTTCTAGGTCTAGAATTTCAAGTCTGGTGGCATCAGGTATTCTGCAACGAGTAGTTTGCTTCCACAAAGAAGAGGAAGGAGTCAAGCTATTCTCCAAAGCACCTGAGGGCCAGGACAAGAAACAATAGATGGAAACCAATCAAGGAGAGAAGCTGTGGGTTGTGGGTGCTCCATCATTGGAGGTTTTTAAGAAGAGATTGGATAGCCATTTGTCTGAAATGGTATAGGGCAGTGATGGCGAACCTTTTTGTTGCGGTGTGCCGAAAGCGTGTCTGTGCCAGCACCCACAATGCAATGCGTCCCACCCCTCCCGCACATGCACGCACAACACCCCACCCCCACCCTCATCTGCGCTGGCGCATGCACTCACCTCCCAGCTGATTTTTCGGCCCGTTTGAGGCCTTTTTCTCCCTCCCAGAGGCTCGAGGGAAGCCTCTGCAGCCTTTGGAGGCCGAAAAACGGGCCCGTTTAGGCACTTCCGTTATTTCCGTTTTTCAGCCTCCTGAGGCGGCAAAGGCTTCCTTCGAGACCCTGGAAGGCCCAAAACTGCCTCAAACAGGCCGAAAATCACCTTGGAGGCGCACACATGCGCAGTGCAGGTAAGTTTGTCTGGGGCTCATGTGCACACACAAATAGCTCTGCATGCCACCTGTGGCACATGTACCATAGGTTCGCCATCACTGGTTTAGGGTTTCCTGCTTGAGGAGGGGGTTGGACTAGAAGACCTCCCAGGTCCCCCCCCCCCGCTCTATTTTGATGAATTAATTCGTGAATGGCTTGGCTCCAGAAGTTGTTGCTCTGGGGAAAGGTCGGCTCCTCTTCTTTGTGGCAGCCCCTGAGATTATTGGATCTCTCACACCCGTCACCCTTCTTTTCATCAAACCAGACATGCCGAAACCATGTTTCTAGCACTTAGTGGTGACGGCTGCCTCATTTTCTCTCTCAGCATCTTTGAGCAGAGAGGAACATTCAGGCGCACGAAATCGCCTCGCCTGGGAAATCGCCTCTGTCATGCCGGTCTCGGGGATCATGTGCTTCAGCTTTTGAAGCCCTGAGAACAAGCCACGTTCTTGCGAATCCCGCTGATGTTCTCGCTCGTGGGGGCCTCTGATCTGGGGCATGTGGTGGTTGTGACTACGATCACTTGATTTCCATATGTCCTGTTCCCCCCCTCACACACACACTTTTCTCCCCTCCCTTGCGATCTTTTTAATCACCTTATTTTTCTGTTTGCTTCATTAAGTTTCCTTTAATGTGGAACGCTCAGTCACTGAGCAGCCAGTTGTAACTTGAGGACCATTTGCATTTTTCCCTTTTCTTTCTCTCTCTCTTTTTCTCTTTCTCTCTTTCTCCCCCCCTTCCCTTCCTCTGTTTCTCTTTCTTTTTTCTCTCTTTCTCCCTCTGTTCCTTTCTCTGTCTCATTTTCTTTCTTTTTCTTCTTCTCTCTTTTTCTCTCACTCTTTCTCCTTCTCCTCTCTCCCCCCTCTCTTTCTTTCTCTCTCTTTCTCTTTCTCTCACTCTCTTTTTCTCCTTTCTCTCTTTCTGATTTTCTTTTCTGCCCTCTCTCCCACTCTCTTTTTGTTTCTCCCCTTTCTCTACTTCATTCTTTTTCTCTTTCTTCTTTTCCTTTTCTCTCACTCTTTTTCCCTCTCCTCTCTCCCCCTCCCCCTCTCTTTCTCTTTATCCCTCTCTCTTTCTTTCTCTCTCTCTTTCCTTTCTCCCCTCTCTTTCATTCTCTCCCTCTTTCTCTTTCTCTTGTCTCTCTCTCTCTCTTTCTCTCTCCCTTCTCCTTCTCTATTTCTTTCTCTTTCTCCCACTCTTCTTTTCTCTCTTTTCTGTTTCTTTTCTCTTTTTCTCTCACTCTTTCTCCTTCTCCCTTTCTTTCTTTCTTTCTTTCTTTTTCTTTCTTTCTCCTTTCTCTCTTTCCTTTCTCCCCTCTCTTTCACTCTCTCTTTCTCTCTCTTTCTCTCTCCCTTCCCCTCTCTTTCTCCCTCCCCCTCTCTCTTTCTCTCTTTCTGTCTCCCTGTCTCCCAGCATTTTCCCAAACGAGGCCCACTTTTTAGCTTAATCTCTCTTTTACTGACAAAGTTATGTCCCTTGACACCAATTTTGCTCTTGTTCTGATCAATTTGCGGAACATTTCTCATGCCGACGGACAGTCCCAGGTGTCTCCACCATCACTTTGCAACTTTCCATCAGGTTTTCATCTTTTCTGAATGAAAAATAGGCGAGGGGTACACCATAATAATTCTAAGCCACAGTACCACGGCAGGGGCATCAACTTTAAGCTCCAATGCAATATAAGAAGAGTTCATGCTAAAAGATTAGCATTCATGCTAAAAGATCAAAGGTAACGTTTTAACAAAAGAATGCGGCCTGAATGATGATCATTAAATTAGGTGTCAGACTTGATACTCTTGAGCAAACTGTTTAGGAAGTGTTCTAGAATAGAATAGAATAGAATAGAATAGAATAGAATAGAATAGAATAGAATAGAATAGAATAGAATAGAAATAGAATAGAATAGAATAGAATAGAATAGAATAGAATAGAATAGAATAGAATAGAATAGAATAGAATAGAATAGAATAGAATAGAATTTGAAATAAAGAATAGAATGGAATAAAATTGAAATCGACAATGGAATAGAATAGAATAGAGTATAGGACAGGATATGATAAGAAATCAGAAGAATAGAATAGAATAATACTAGAATAGAACCCGACCACGTAGTTTCGTAGCGAAGCAGGGGTATCGAGCTACTAGGTCATATGGTGGGAAAAGAATATTTTCACAAGGGCCTCGCCTATTACTCTAGAGAGAAACGTGTCCGAAGAGTGCCTTGAATTTTCTCTTCGTTTGGAGATAGAAGACAATGAAGTCCCTTCCTCGTTTATCTTCGCCCGCCTCCCTCCCCCTGCCCATTTAGTGGGCTGTCCCTGAAGACAGGGCTTCTTCCCCCACCCCACCCTCAACAAAATGGCTCCCGGTCTATATTTAGCTCTTCTATTAGCAGAGATGTCAAAGGGGTAATTGCATTTGGTCCCTGCTAAATTGAAGTCAGCAATTCAGCTTCGGTTTTTTTTTCCTTGCAGAACGAATATCTCTTTTATACGTTTTGCTACGATCAGACCAGGTCTATAGTTCGTCCATCAGGGAAAGCGCAGCTGGACAGATTATTAACTATTATTAACTAAATAAATAATACTTTATTGTCATTGTACGTATATACACAGTATACACATACAAAGAAATTCACATAACAGCCAGAGACCAGACCCAACACACACACACACACACACACGCACATACGACAATCTCCAAACTCACCTACACCCATCAAAATTCCCCACCCCCTATAAACACGCAAGCATCCACACAACAGACCACGTAATACTGTCCAACAGTTCACTGATGATGGTCCGTAAGTTCATTGCGAAGTGCAATTATAGGTCTGGGATAAAAACTGTTCAGAAAAAGGTGCGGTCCGAGTTTTAATGGTTCTGTATCTTCTGCCAGAAGGCAACAGCTTCAGAAAGATTGTGAGCAGGATGGGAAGAGTCTCTGAGAATGTTGTGCATCTTCCTCAAACAGCGAGATGCGAAGATGTCATCCAGGGCTGGTAGCTGGAGCACAATGATATTCTGGGCAGTTTTAATGATTCTCTGTAGAGTTTTTTGTCCGCTACAGAGCTGCTCCCATAACATGCAAGGATGCCATATGTCAGGACACTCTCAATTGTTCTGCAGAAGTAGATGCTGAGATAGATTTATCTTTCTGAGCATTCTCAGAAAGTACAGCCTCTTCTGTGCCTTCTTTACAAGCATGCTAGCATTCATAGTCCATGAGTGATCCTCTGAAATATAAGTACCCAGAAATTTAAAACTACCAGCCCCCTCCACCTCCTTATTCTTCTCATCCTTCCTTATTACCGATCTCCTTCTACTTCTGACTATAACCTAGCTGCCTGTATCTTTATGATTTATATTCTTTCGTTTAGTTTCCTAGTATGATTTATGTTGATTGCTTATTTAGTATCCTATGACTGTTGTAGGAAGTTATCATTCACCCCTCTCCTAGTAAAATGAAATATCCTAGGAAATATTAAAAAGGCAGAATATTTCCCCCCAAAAGAGTAGAAACTCAGAAGCAGAAACTCACCTCAGGAGCAGAAACTCAGCCCCCACACCTTTGTTAATGGGTGGGCCTTTAAGGCCTGGGGCAGAGTATTTTACATAACAAAGATCTCCAGGTAGAACTATAGGAATTGCCCAAAGCCCTTTCATTACATCATCGTCCAGCAAGGCTCAATCGAACCGGGGACTCAGGACAGCCTACACAGTTGCCCCATGGGAGTCTGACAACCAATCAGAATACAGGCTCAAACTCAAATCTCAATGGAGGGCATAAAACCAAGGATCTCTAAGCATCTTGTTCCTCTTTCTTTTCCTTCACCCAACATCTTGATGGAGATCCAAGCCATGTGATCCTGCCCACCATTAAACCATCTTTCCAAACAGCCTCCATGTTTCCAGTGTCTTTCCCCCCCACTTGGAACTGAACCCAGAAGGATATTTCTTCCAACACTATCACTAAGTGTTGTATCTCATGATTCTTGATGAATGTGCTTTTTATGTACACGGAAAGCTTCTGCACCGAAGACAAAGTTCCTTGTGTGTCCAAATCACACTTGGCCAATAAAGAATTCTATTCTATCTTAATGTGGAAAATAAAGTTCATTAGGTTGCAAATCTTGGCCTGACAAGGCAAGAAGGAAGTTTCAGGGAAAATGCCTTGAAGAGCAAGGGACAAATCGTTTTTTTCCCCCCTGTGTGGGAACTATTTAAATTTCCATTCTTCTAAAGCTGCTCTCCTAATCCATATTTGATCAGATAAATTCTCCATGAAAGCTGATTTACAGGTAGTCCTCGGCTTATGACCACAACCGAGCCCAGAATTTCTGCTGCTAAGCAAGATTCAGCAGGTTTGGTCATGCTTTCGTTACAACCTTATCTGGCTGCACTTGTTCAGTACATCTCAGCGGTTGTTAAGTGAGTTAAACAGTTGTTAAATGAATCTGGCTTCCCTATGGACTTTGCTCGTCTGAAGGTCGCAAAAGGGAATCACTTGAGCCCCAGGGACACAGCGACCGTCGTAAATATGAGCCAGTTGCTAAAACATCTGAATTTTGATCACGTGACCATGGGAATACTGCAACGGGTGAAAACCGATCATCAGTCACTTTTTTCAGTGCCGTTGTAACTTTGAACGGTTCACTAAACAGATGTTTGTAAATGGAGGACTATTTTTATGGCAGATTGCAGAAATTTGCAATCTCACAGGAAAAGAATGGATAATTTTTTTAAAAAAAATACTTTTTATTAAATTTTAACACTTTTTAAAACAAATCACATATACAATTTTTGCAGTAAGTTGTGGCATCGACTTTTCTGTTTTCATTTACACACACACACACAATTACATTTACATTTTGCATGATCTTTTATTCCTGTTATCTAACCAAACACACCATTTTTCCCAGACCGTATAATATTTTTTGTCTTCCTTCCCCTGCAGTTCCATTGTAACTTTATTCGTTTCTGCACAATCCATAATTTTCTTTATAATCATATTATCTGTGGGATTACTCTCTAATTTCCAATTTTGGGCATACATTATTCTAGCTGCCGGATGCTTTTTAAAAAAACAATTTTTATTGTTCTTTTTCAGCTTTAACACACATTAATGTAGATTTTAACAGTATTGTGTCATCATTATTATACAAATTATTCCACACATCAATCTCATACATATATCTACATCGATACAGTTTTATATTAGCTGCCGCATACTTTTACTCGTCCTGAATTTGTGCAGAAAAGTATAGCCGCATGCAGACAACATTCTTACACTGATTTATTGATGTATTAATTTTCTGGGTTTGTAAAGTACCTTGAATTATAAATTGCCTAAATGCACTGAGTTTGGGCAGAGTAGCACTTAGCAAAAGCACTTTAGACTTATATACCACTTCACGGTGCTTTTACAGCCCTCTCTAAGCAGTTTACAGAATCACCTTGTTTACCCTCAACAATCTGGGTCCTCATTTTACTGACCTTGGAAGGACGGAAGACTGAGTCAACCTCGAGCCGGTGAGATTCGAACTGCCAAACTGCTAGAAATTGGCGGTCAGCGGAATTATTTTGCAATACTGTATTCTAACTGCTTTGCCACCACGGCTCTTGTAGTGTCCTCGGTAACCCATAAACAGTCTAACCAAGTGTAACAACAATTAAATTACACGTGTTGTGCAAATGCAGCTTCTGAAGTATTTACATTTGATTGAGTTAAGTGTGTGTGAACCCAGCTAATCTAGAATTTTTCCCTGCCTCATATAATGCAGAAAATCAGGGGTCTGACAGAAAGCCAATAAAAGGATAAGGAAATATATTCCTTCTGTGAAGCAAGAATTGTATGAATTATGGAAGTAGATGCTGCGTGACATTTTGGTGACCTTTAACTTGGAGATTTTGACAAGTTATCCTATTGCTCCTTTAATTTATTTAGATATCTTGTCATAGATATCTAGAGATATCTATATATTCCTCTTTGAAAAATACATAAAAGGATCATATGCCAGGATGTAAAGTGTTGATACTGGTCTTCTCCACTGTTATAACTCCATGAAACTTGATTTTAGGATTCTGTACAGGTCGGCCTCAATTTAGACCTCAATTCAGTCCAGAATTTCAATTAATCAGAATAGAGCTGGAAGGGACCTTGGAGGTCTTCTAGTCCTGCCCTCTACTTAAGCAGGAGACCCTGTACCCGTGATGATGAACCTATGGCATGAGTGCCACAGATGGCACACAAAACCATTTGTGCCAGCACATGAGCTGCAGACAAACTTACCTCACTGCACATGTGCGTACCTCACAGTTGATTTTCAGCAGGTTGAGGCCTTTTTCGGCCTCCCAAAGGCTTGAGGAAGGCTTCTGCAGGCTTCTGCAGGCTTTGCAGGCCGAAAACTAGCCCCCATTCGTCATTTCCTGTTTTTCCGAAAATACCCCAAGTGATTAAACAGGGTTAGTTTTCGGCCTACAAAGCTTGCAGAAGCCTGCAGAAACCTTCCGCAAGCCTTTGGGAGGCCGAAAAAGGCCTCAAACCGGCCAAAAATCAGCTCTGAGGTGCAGTGCAGGTAAGAGGGCGGCGGGGTGGAGGGGATTGCGCATGCATGCATAGGGGGCGTGGGGGGGCGTGCATTGCCTTCTGGGTGCTGGCATGCGAGTGCGAGCATGCAAGCGCGTGCACAATTTTGGGCACAGGAGCTTAAAAAGATTAGCCACCCCTGCCCTATACCATTCCAGATAAGTGGCTGTCTAGACTCTTCCTAAAAACCTCCAGTGATGAACAAATCTGTTCCAAATGCAAAACACAAGCAGAAGAGAGGAGTTTCAGTTTCACAGCACCGAGCAGCTTTAGTACAGAACAGTTGAGCTAAGCCACGCCCAGGCTCCTTGCTGCCTCCTTCTTGCTCACACAGCAAATACTGCTTCAGTTTCCAAACAGCCCTCAACTCTCTCACACACTGACAGGACGCTAGCCAGATGAATACCGATGAATGCTGGTAGGCAGAGGCAGAATTTTTTCCCCCTTATTTTCCTCCCCCAAAACGAAGCCCGACCACATAGTGTTGTAGCGAAGCACGAGGATCGAGTTAATACTGTATATATTTAGCTGGGTGTAGAGCCTTTACATTTAGACCAGTCTGCATTTGCTTGTCCAAATATTAGCTCTCCCTTCTCCAACATCTGTGCCTGAAAAGCTGTGTGCTGCTTAACTGGTAGGAGGAGGAAGAAGTCACGCCAGTTTGCAAAAAAATCAAATGCAACCTCACGCTTGGCTGGGCTTCGAAGAAGCCCCTGGTGAACGATTTGAGCCCCAATTCACTTGCTGCCTGTTTGCTAAGCAGTCCATTCTTCCCTCCTTCCCTCCCTCCTTCCTTCCTTCCTCCCTTTTTCCTTTGTCTCTTTCTGACTATCCTCCACTGTTCCCTCCTTTCCTTCCTTCCTTCCTTTCCCCTTTTTTCTTCATTTATTTCTGACTGTCCTCCTCTCTCTCCCTCCCTCCTTCCTTCCTCCCTTTTTCCTTTGTCTCTTTCTGACTGTCCTCCACTCTTCCCTCCCTCCTTTCCTTCCTTCTGACTCTTCTTCACTCCCCCCTCTCTTCCTCCCTTCTTTTCTTCTTTCCTTTCTCTCCTTCTGGCTGTCCTCCAGTCTTCCTCCTTCCCTTCTTTCCTTCCTTCCCCCCTTTTCCTTTTCGCTCTCCTTCTGACTATCCATCCACTCCTTCCCTTCTCTCCTTCCCTCTTTTTCCTTCCTTTCCTTTTGACTTTCCTCTGCTCCCCCTCCCTTCCCCTTTTTCTTTCTCTCCTTCTGATTGTCCACCCACTCCTCCCTCCCTCCCTTTCCGACTCCTTCACTCCTCCTTTCCTTCTTTCCCACCCTTCTGTCCATCCATCCACTCCTCCCTCTTCCCTCCTGTCCTTTCGTCCTTGCTTGCTTGAGAGAACAAAAGCCATTAAATTAATTGAAAATTACAGACATTTGAAAAAGAAAAAGATGACCTCTGGATGGCAAGGTATCTATTCTGCACCCTGCTGATGCCTCCCTTGAGATAACTTGCACATCCCTGAATGCTAATTCACTTCTTTTTCTAGTCTCCCAGGGTTGAAGGCCCAGTTAAACTGGGAAATCTAAAACACCCTCCAGAGGGTAAGACTGGCCCATCTCTTGCACGCTGTTGCCAAGAAAATTGCTAAATGTTTCTATGAAGTCGCTAGTGGCTTATAGATTATTTAGATTAACAGAGTTGGAAGGGACCTTCTAGGTCATCTAGTCCAGCCCCACACCCAAGCAAGAGACCCTTTATCATTTCGGACAGATGGCAGTCCAGTCTCTTCTTGAAAGCCTCCAGGGATGAAGCTTCCACAACTTCTGAAGGCAACTTTTGTTTCATGGGTTGATTGTTCTCACTTTCAGAAAGTTTCTCCTTATTTCCAGGTTAAATCTCTCCTTTTTCAGTTTCCATCCATTATTCCTTGTCTGGCCTTCGGGTGCTTTGGAAAATATTGGCAGCCTCTCAAATATTGGAAGGCTGCTATCCTGTCTCCCCTGGTCCTTCTCTTCCCTAGACTAGCCATACCTAGTTCTTCCTGCAACAGTTCATCATATGTTTTAGTCTCTAGCTCTTTGCACTTTTTCCAAAGTATCTTTATTCAGATTAACAGAGTTGGAAGGGACCTTGTAGGTCATCTAGTCCAACCCTCCCTGCCCTACACCATTTCTGACAAATGGCAGTCCAGCCTCTTCTCAAAAGCTTCCAGTGGTGAAGCTCCCACAATTTCTGAAGGCAACTTCTGTTCCATTGGTTGATTGTTCCCACTGTCAGAAAGTTTCTCCTTATTTCCAGGCTGAATCTCTCCTTGTTCAGTTTCCATCCATTGTTCCTTATTTGACCTTTGGGTGCCTTGGAAAATAGCTTCACCCCCTCCTCTCCGTGGCAGCCCCTCAAATATTGGAAGACTGCTGTCCTGTCTCCCCTGGTCCTTCTCTTCCCTAGACTAGCCAGGCCCAGTTCTTCCTGCAACAGTTCACCATATGTTTTAGTCTCCGGTCCCCTCATCATCCTGGTTGCTCTTCTCTGCACTTTTTCTCGAGTCTCAAAATCTTTTTTATAGTGTTATATATAGTGTTATGGTGGTATGTTGTTGTTGTTATCTCTTTTATTCATTAAACATGAAGCCCAGTCAACTGAACATTTAAAAATGTATCATAAATATAATTGACTGACGCTGATGGTTGATACGGGTTGCTGCCAGAATCCTGGGTATATCAACCAAGTATATTATTATTATCATTATCATCATTAGATCTTCCTGGTACTCTGGCATCTCTCTGCTGTATTGTTATTACTATTATGATTATTTTATTATCTCTTATTCATTAAACATGAAACTCAGTCAGCTGAACATTTAAAAATGTATCACAAATATAATTGACTGGTGCTAATGGTTGATACGGGTTGCTGCCAGCATCCTGGGTATATCAACCAAGTATCTTCTTAAAATGAACGATGTTCCAAGTAGCACAATTTTTTCTTTTTTTCTTTTTGCAGTTCAGCTGATGTTATTCCAGGAAGCTGCAATTTCTTGATGTGTTTTATAAAATTCTTGGACATGGTACCAAATGCCCTGATGACAATGGGTATCACGGTTACATGCTTCATCCATAACCGCGTAGTTTCGATGACCAGGTCACAATATTTCGTGATTTTTTCCGCCCAGTTCTTTTTCTTCGACTCTGGCGTCTCCTGGCACAGCGATATCCATAAATTGTACATTTTCGGTTTTCGACAACTGTGATATGTGGCGTGTTGTGTTCCAAATGATGATCTGTCTGTATTTGAAAGTTGTCGTTATTGTTGTTGTTGTCATTGTTAATCATTTGGTTTAGCTACTGGAGATGTTTAAAAACAAATCAAGATGACAGCTGACTTTTCTTTTAAAAAAATAGTCTCCTATGCAGTGGTGGGATTCAAAAATATTTGTGGGCGTGGCTTGGTGGGCGTGGCATGGGGAGGATACTTGAAAAATCCTCATTCCCTCCCCACCCCACTAACCTGCTTTCCAGCTCCGTTCTCCTGGGCAGGGCAACCGAAGAAGACCCAGCCAATCAGCTGGGACATGGGAGGCGGAGAATAGATGGGGGCGGGGCCAGTCAGAGGTGGGATTTGCCGGCTCTCCGAACTACTCAAAATGTCCGCTGCCAGTTCTCCAGAACCAGTCAGAACCAGCTGAATACCACCTCTGCTCCCATGGTTGTCTGTAGGAAAGGCAGCCTTGAAAATTTACTAAATAAAGGACAAAAGACAAGACTATGCACTCAAGAAGCTTAGTTTGACAGCCAGTGATTAAAGACTAGCATTCTTTCCTGCTTTTAAAATTCTAATTCCAGGCCTCCGCTGTCTCTTTTTGGCAGCCCATCTGAAATGGTTTTGACAAGTACATGTATTTCTTGGCAGACAGTCGCATGATGCGAGGAGCACATCTGAAAGTCAGCGTCCCACAGTTTGCCCTTTCCCACATGCGCAGCAGATGTTTGCTTAAAGGGAGGAAGAGCGTAAGGTTACCAGCTGTTGGCATGATCTGAGCTTACAAAGTTGCCCACGACTAGAGCAATGTTTGGCAACCTTGGGCCCTTTAAGATGTGTGGACTTCAACTTCCAGAATTCCCCAGCCAGCACTTGCTGGCTGGGGAATTCTGGGAGTTGAAGTCCTCACATCTTGAAACGATATTGACTGTGGGGTTTTGGGAGTTGAAGTCCACATATTTTGAAGCTATATTGACTGTGGGAGTTTGGGAGTTGAAGTCCACAAATCTTGAAGCATGCTGGCTGGGGAATTCTGGGATTTGAAGTCCAGACATCTTGAAGCTTTATTGACTGTGGGATTTTGGGAGTTGGGATCTACATATCTTGAAGCATGCTAGCTGGGGAATTCTGGGAGTTGAAGTTTGCATCTTGAAGCGTGGTGGCTGGGGAATTCTGGGTGTTGAAGTTCAGGTATCTTGAAGTGGGATTTGGGGAGTTGATGCCCACATATCTTGAAACATGGTGGCTGGGGAATTCTGGGAGTTGAAGTTCAGATATCCTGAGGCAATACTGCCTGGAACTCTGGGAGTTGAAGTCTATGTACTGTATCTTGAAGGATGCTAGTTAGGAAATTCTGGGAGTTGAAGTCCACCTATCTTGAAGCTATGTTGACTGTGGGCTCTTGGAAATTGAAGTCCACACATCTTGAAGCATGCTGGCTGGAGAATTCTGGGAGTTGAAGTCTGCATCTTGAAGCAATATTGACTGTGGGATTCTGGGTGTTGTTCACACCGCTTGAAGCATGTAGATTAGGGAATTCTGGGAGTTGAAGTCCTCATATCTTGAAGCATGCTGCCTGGGCAATTCTGGGAGTGAGGGCCAGATATCTTGAGGCAATACTGCCTGGAACTCTATGTACTGTATCTTGAAGGAGGCCAGCTGCTAGGGCATTCTAGAAGTTGAAGTCCATCCATCTTGAAGCATGCTTCATGGACAATTCTGCGAGTTGAAGTCCACATGACCTAAAATTGTCAAGCATGCAAAACACTGCCTTGGACAAACATAATCCTGGCGCATTGCAACTTGAAGCCGCTGCTAAGGCCTTTGGTGTAGTGTTTTTCCACCCTTCTTTTGCCAAGTAGCTTAGAGCCAACGCTTAGATTTTTTTTCCTCTGCAGTGTCTCTGGATCAATGCTATACAAGGGCAAGATGCGAAATTTGAAGAGGCAAACCGTCTTCAAATTTCACTGAGAAAAAGCACAAACAAGATTCAAGAGACAATGCCAAGGACAGCGTCAGAGCCAGTTCCAATCTGGGTGACACAAAAAGGGTTGATTTGCTAAATTATACCAAGGAGAGATGCGATAATGAACGGCTTGGCAGGATGGCTGATATGCTGGATAAAAGGAAATGCTCGTAATTAAACTTCGGAACTGGCTGGCATCAATGTGATGGCCGCTATAATTTAAGACAGCTTTAAAAGCGAATTGGACAGATTCACGGAAGAACTGTCTGTAATTGGGATGGACATTTATTACCTTTGCAATCATCACAGACAGTAATGCTTAAATCTGAACTGCCAATAAGAAATAGGAGAAGAGATTGACCCTTGATCCATGGTTGAGAATTCTTGGACAGAGCTACTGGGGTGACCCAAAGCTTTGGATCAAATGTTCTGTCAATCAAAATAGAGCTGGAAGGAGGACGTCAAGTCCAGTGGTCGCCAACCAGTGGGCCAGGGACCACTGGTGGTCCATGAGAAAATTTTGGTGGTCCGCAAAGAAATGTCACCCTGAAAGCAATTAATCCAGGCTGCGTGGGAACACAAGGCTTGCATTGCTTGCAGAAGATAGGTACAATTAAATGGGGACATAGGACAGAGACGGGAGACACGATGGTGCATTTATGTACACCCCTTACAGACCTCTTAGGAATGGGGTGAGGTGAGGAGTGGATCTTTTCGGATCCTGAGCTCGATTGCTATTAAACAATTACTCAGTTAATCCACTCCGCTTATTTTTCTATTGACTTTGACCATTCAAAGTTACAACAGCGCTGGAAAAAAAAATGGATTTTATGATTGTTTTTACAACTGTTGCTGCATCCCCAATGGTCAAAATTTGGATGCTTGGCGACTGACTCATATTTATGACGGTTGCAGTGTCTAGGGGTCATTGAGAACTTCGGACAAGCAAAGTCACATGGGGAAGCCAGATTCATTTAACAACCTCATTCCTAACTTAACAACTGCGGTGATTCACTTAACAACTGTGGCAAGATAAGTCGTAAAAGAGGGCAAAAAACCCCTCACTTAACAACTATCTTACGTAGCCATGTAAATTTTGGGCTCAGTTCTGGTTGTAAAGTCGAGGATTAACCACACAGATAAATGACATTTTTTAAAAAATTAGCCCTTGATTTAAACACTGCCTAGCAATGTTTGATGCTTTCATATTTTGCACAACATTTTAAACACCTCTGCACAACTTTCTCCTTGCTGGCTTAGTATTCCACTTGCAGGATAATAGAAGACGTAAAAAAAAAGCGGTGGGGAATCTGATAGCCCCTTTTCTGATTAATGAATTTTATAAAAGGCATCAGCTGTTGAATGTGCATATATCTTTTAATTTTAAAAAGTATTAGTTGGTATATGTTCGTGATTAGTTGCAAAGAGTTTACACATTTTATAGAATAGAATAGAATATTTTATTGGCCAAGTGTGATTGGACACACAAGGAATTTTGTCTTGGTGCAAATGCTCTCAGTGTCCATAAAAGGAAAGATACGTTCGTCCAGAGTCAAGAATCATCAGGTACAACACTTTCTTCCTGATCTTGAAAATTTAGCTCTCTTTTCTCCTTTTCCAGCTTTTATAGAATAGAACAGAACAGAACAGAAGAATAGAATAGAATAGAATAGAATAGAATAGAATAGAATAGAATAGAATAGAATAGAATAGAATATTGGCTAAGTGTGATTGGACACACAAGGAATTTGTCTTGGTGCAAATGCTCTCAGTGTACGTAAAAGAAAAGATACAATCGTCAAGAGTCAAGAGTCATCAGGTACAACACTTTCTTCCTGATCTTGAAAATTTAGCTCTCTTTTCTCCTTTTCCAGCTTTTATAGAACAGAACAGAAGAATAGAATAGAATAGAATAGAATAGAATAGAATAGAATAGAATAGAATAGAATAGAATAGAATAGAATTATTTATTGGCCAAGTGTGATTGGACACATAAGGAATTTGTCTTGGTGCAAATGCTCTCAGTGTACATAAAAGAAAAGATACATTCATCAAGAGTCAAGAATCATCAGGTACAACACTTAATGATAGTCATGGGGTAGTATATTTTATAGACAGACAATTAATAATTGCAATCTCTCTTTTGTGTTGTTAAAGAAGAAGAATTCTTTATTGGCCAAGTGTGGTTGGACACACAAGGAATTTGTATTTTTTTAAATTTGTCAATTGCTTACAAGGTAATAGGTATAAGTAAAAACATAGTTATGAATACATGGATACATATAAGAAGGAAAAAAATATATAAAAGAAACAATAGGACAGGGACAGTAGGCCCATTGGTGAGCTTATGCACGCCCCAAAATGCTCTTGGTCTTCATAAAAGAAAAGATACATCTGTCAAGAGTCAAGAATCATAAGGTGCAACACTTAATAATAGTCATAGGGTACAATAAACAATCCAATCATACTAGGAAACAGTCAATATAAATCGTAAGGATACTAGTTACAGTCATACAGTCACAAGTGGGAGGGGATGGGTGATCAGGAGTTAGGAAGAGATTAAACAGTAATAGTAGTGCAGACTTTGTAAATAGTTGGACAGTGTGGAGGGAATTATTTGTTTAGCAGAGTGATGGCGTTCAGGGGAAAAACAGTCCTTGTGTCTAGTTGTTTTGGTATGAAGTGCTCTATAGCGACGTTTTGAGGGAAGGAGTCGAAACAGTTTATGTCAGGGATGTGAGGGGCCTATAAATGTTTTCACAGCCCTCTTTTTGACTTGTGCAGTACACAGGTCCTCGACTGAAGGCAGGTTGGTAGTAATTGTTTTTTCGGCAGTTTTTCTGCATCCAGTTGCTCCCATCCTCCCATACAACTTTTGAAGCTAAGTTTCTAGTCCATGTGATTTGAGACGTGCCTCAAAAGCGGTCAAAAGGTACGATCAAAAGTCAGATCAGGGTTTAGTTATCTGATGGATGTGGTCCTGTGTGTGCTTGTTTGCATTTCCGTTGTATTAAACAACTCAACGTAAACAAAAGCTGCAGAACTTAATTACTGTAATTACAGTAGAGCGATTGGTTTGTTCTCTGCACTTCGAAACCCACTTTTCCATCTCTATTATTAGTGCTCTAAAATTGATTTACTTCCTGTGTTTCACCTGCCCCTTGAATTCCCATTATATCAATTTTAGTGGAGCTGCCTTGACCAGCTTGGAAAGCCTTTGTAACATTACAAACATTGCTAAATAAATGTTTCTCCAGACTGAGCTTTGGCAAATCTACGAACTCTAGGATCAGAGTGTACTGACAATACTCGTAAATCACACCATTCTGCATTTCATTGCCCATTCAAGGTTATTTCCAGCGAATTCAAGATCGTTCCAAGAGGTTTTTCGGGGTTGGGCAGAAAAATCTTGTACAGATATTGTGCAGAACTTGTTCTATCTCCTTCTGACGAAAACAAAAATTGCTAGTAAACTGGGCTCTGGGTTTTAGAACTTCTGGTCTCTTTACTTTGTTTGGCTCTACCTAAAAGCCAAAACATCATGATTAATAGGAGCTTGCTATCTTGCAGAAATCTAACAGATGGGAAGGACGATTCCCAAACTCCAACTAGCGTAAATTTAAAGTCGAATGATTCAGAAGAAGTGCTACAGATTTTATATGAGCGTAGCACCTCCAGCTGCTTCTGAAAGCAACTGTCTCTTCTTTTTTCTTTTTAGCTTTCCATGCAAGTCTGAAAAAGGATGGGGCTGCTCGGAGAGCTGACTCATGAAAACAGCTCCATCACTTTGTTTCAGCTGATGTGGAAGTCTGAAAAAAAGAGGTGGGGCTGCTAGAAGAATTGTTTTCATGAGCTGACTTGTTAAAGCAGCCCCATCTCTTTATTTGAGCTGATGTGGATGTCTGAAAAAAAAAAAAAAGACGGGGCTGTTGGAAGAGTAGTTTTCATGAGCTGACTCATTAAAGTAGCTATACCTCTGTCTTTAAATTCATGTGAAAATCTGGAAAAAGAAAAGAAAAGATGAGGCTGTATTAATTAGCCACAAGTCCAAATCGACTCAGGGGCAAGTCTGAAAAAAGATGGGGATGATTGAAGAGTTGCTTTCATGAGCTCCCTCATGAAAGCAGCCTCATCTATGCTTTTAAGCTGATGTGGAGGTCTGAAAACAAACGGGGCTGCTTGAAGAGATGTTTTCAGTGAGTTGGCTCTTTGTGGAAAGTCGTGTGGAAGTCTGAAAAAGAGAGAGAGAGAGAGAGAGAGAGAGAGAGATGGGGCTGTATTAATTAGCAGCAAGTCCAAAGCAGCTCTTCTGAATTATTCCCATGCGTGCACAGCTCCTGTATAAACCCACAGTGTGTTTTGACAATCCTTGCTTTATTAGGACATACAAATGAATTATCATGCATCTCTTGACGCATTCCAGCCAAACAGCCTTCAAAACACGCCCTGTGGATGATTCTCTCCTGCTGTGATTTATTTGTCCCCAAAATTGCTGATGATGAGGTGGTGTGATCATCCTTCCCTCTCTTGGAGTACAAATGAATCAAAGCTGGGTTGATCAGTCACCTGTGTTCCTTGGAGTTGCAATGACACCCTAAGGCAGGGGGGGTCTTCAAACTTGACAACTTTAAGACTTTTGTGGACTTCAACTCCCAGAATTCCTCCTCCAGTCAGGTTAGCTCGGGAATTCTGGGAGTTGAAGTCCACAAGTCTTAAACTTGCCAAGTTCGAAGACCCCCTTGCCCTAATGATACCTCCTTCTTCTTCTTCTTCTTCTTCTTCTTCTTCTTCTTCTTCTTCTTCTTCTTCTTCTTCTTCTTCTTCTTCTTCTTCTTCTTCTTCTTCTTCTTCTTCTTCTTCTTCTTCTTCTTCTTCTTCTTCTTCTTCTTTTTCTTCAGCGTTTGTCTCGCGCTCTGGCGAGGTCCGCTAATGTCCTTAAGTACTGCTTCCACACCACTCTGTCTACCACGTATGTCAGGTCTGCCTTCGCGATCACTAGATCGGCCTTGATTGTGTCCATCCAGCGTTGCTTAGGTCTACCACGCGGTCTCGCTCCTCCAACAGTCACCTTCATTGCAGATTTGATGATGGATTCTTCCTTGGCGCGGCTCACGTGGCCGAACCATCGTAGCCGGGACTGCCTCATGACCGTGGGGATGGGCACGACGTTGAACCGTCTACGCACTTCTTCGTTCCTGATGCGATCGAGTAGGGTGAGGCCTACCGACCATCGGAGCATTCGCATCTCCATTATCTGGAGTCTGCTTTCGACTTCTTTGGTCGTCGGCCAGCACTCTGCGCCGTATATGGCCACGGGGCGCACAACAGAGTTATAGATTTTCACCTTCAGGCGCACCGGCATCTTCTTGTCACAGAGGACGCCCATGACGGACTTCCATTTGCCCCACGCTGCGTTGATCCTGGCTGCCACCTCAGTTTGTAGTAGGCCTTCTTCCCCAAGAGTAGTTCCCAGGTACTTGAAGGTGGAGGCGCACGGTAGCTCCTGCCCGTTCACGTGGATGGAGCCTGTCAATTCATTGTCAGTGGTTAGGTATTCGGACTTCTTTAGATTCAGCCGGAGCCCGAACTGCTCGAGGCGGTCGTGCCACTGTTGGACTAGGTGCTCGAGTTCAGCCTTGCACAGGTTGGCCAGGAACACATCATCGGCGTAGAGCAGCGTCCATGGGGCGGGCGTGTACAGATCGTGTGTAATGGTGTCCATCACCAGAATGAACAGCAGTGGTGAGAGAGCAGAGCCCTGGTGTACGCCGACGGTGATATTAAACTCCTCTGATGTCCCAGCTGCCGCTTTTACACGGCTTTTGTGACATCTGTATAGGAGTTGGACCCATTGTACGAGCAGCTCAGGCACGCCGTGATCTCGCAGTGCGTACCAGATGAGATCGTGCGGGACTCGGTCGAAGGCCTTTTCCAAGTCCAGGAAGGCGGTGTGGAGCGGGATTTTCTTCTCTCTGTGAGCCTCCATCAGCATCCGCACACCGAAGATGGCGTCGGTGGTGCCGCAGTTCTTGATGAAACCGGCCTGGTTGATACGTTGAATTTCAGAATTAGCCATTGGAGAAGTACATTACAGGCAGTCCTCAACTTAGAACCCCAATTCAGCCCCAAAATTTCGGTTGCTAAGGGAGACATTTGTTAAGTGAGGTTTGCCCCCGTTTATGACTTTTCGATGCCATAGTTCTTAAGTGAATCACTGCAGTTGTTAAATTAGTAACACAGTGTTAAGTAAATCTGACTTTCCCCCTTGACTTTGCTTGTCAGAAGGTTAAGGAGATCATACAACCTAGGGACTCTACGACCGTCATAACTATGAGTCAGTTGTCAAGCATCTGAATTTTGATCACGTGGCCACCCCCTTACCTGCACTGCGTCTCACGGCTGATTTTTCGGCTGGTTTGAGGCCTTTTTCGGCCTCCTAGAAGCTTGGAAAAGGCCTCTGCAAGGCTTTTCAGGCCAAATTATAGGCCCGTTTCGTCACTTCCGGTATTACAGGAAGTGACAAAACGGGCCTATTCTGCTTGAAAAGCCTTGCAGCGTGCCATTCGCATCACGGATCTAGTTGGTATTAGTAGTTTCAAAAATGCAACTAAAAATCTATTGCTGCATTTTCATGAAATAACAATGTGAATATTATTCTTAATATTATCAACACACTTTAACTTCGATCATTGGAGCTTCCTTTTCTATGTCTGTGATTATTTGGTAAATTCCAAACCTTTTTCTAAGTCAATTCTATGAATAAATATTATTTTAGGACACATCTGATGTCACACTTAATCCACTTTTCCATTTCTCATTCAACTTAGGGTCCTGCTGGTAATGATGCATTCCTGAGTAAGATGGAGCTATTGGTAAAAGAATCTTCTGGATTCTTTTGAAGCTTGTCTCGAGGTTCATGATTTAATTAGGGCAGTCGCCGGAATCCTGACACTAGGGTCATAAGTGTCAGGATTCCGGCAGTTTTAGAGTTGCCAATAAGTGTGAAAAAAATGTTATAACTTAAAACAGTCACTAAACGAATGGCCATAAATCAAAGAGTATCTATAACCGTGGTGCTGAATTACAGTCACAACTCGAAGAATTCTTCTAATCCCAGCTCAATTGGAATCAAACCCAGGTAGCTGCTTCCAGGGGTGGGATTGAAATTTTTTAACAACCAGTTCTGTGGGCGTAGCTTAAGTGGTGGGCGTGGCTTGGTGGTCATGTGACTGGTGGACGTGGCTTGGTGGTCATGTTATTGGCTGGGCGTGGCCAACTCAATATCACTCACATCGAGGCTCGCATCTCCTTCCCTGGCCTCTCATGACTGTGGGGATGCTACAACAGTCGCAAGTGTGAAAAACAGTCATAAGTCACTTTTTTCAGTGCCATTGTAACTTTGAATGGTCACTCCACACAAGCAAAGTACCAGCAAAGGAGGTAACAAAAATCTCCAGGGAAGTTCCTGAGACAGGAAGTCTCGTCCTGCCAAGAATGTAAAAAGGGTTAACAGAGAGGCAGTTTCTGTAAGCAACACCAGAATGTTTCCTTCCTGCCTTCCTTACAGGATTAGCCCAGTAATTTCTTCTAACAACCGGTTCTGCGAACTGCTTAGAATGTTAACAACGGTTCTAGCGAATGGGTGCGAACTGGTAGAATCCCACACTGGCTCCTTCTCTTTCCAAAAATTAAAATTTCTCTTTTTTTTTTTTCCTGTGTCTTCCAGGCCTGGAAGAAACGGTGGTTTATCCTTCGCAGTGGCCGGATGAGTGGCGACCCCGATGTCCTGGAGTACTACAAAAACAATCACTCTAAGAAGCCCCTGCGTGTGATCAACCTCAACTTCTGTGAACAGGTGGACGCCGGTTTGACCTTCAACAAGAAGGAGCTGCAGGACAGTTTCGTCTTTGACATCAAGACCAGCGAGAGGACCTTCTACCTGGTGGCAGAAACGGAAGAGGAAATGAACAAATGGGTGCGGAACATTTGTCAAATCTGCGGGTTTAACCAGTCGGAAGATCACCTGGGTGAGTCTACATCAGGGGTGCCAAAATATTTTGGGCAGAGGAGGGAGGCGACAAACTAGGAAGTAGGAAGGTTGGACGTCAAGGTGACAGCCGACGAGAAGAGTTGGAAGGGACCTCGGAGATCTCCTGTATTCGAGTTTTTGCAACGTTAATTCAGCTCCAGAAAAATAAACCCAGATGGCTGATGCTTCGTTTAACATCTTTATAAACATAATAAGTAGATTTTACAAACCAGTTGTAGATTTCTCCAACGTGGAGCAAACTCAGACAGAAGTAAACATGTTACAAATTCAGAGCTTCAGCAGCAACCTCAGCAGCTCAGAAACACATCAGTTTCACTTTAGTTCAGCAGGCAAGCATTATACACAGCAGAGGAGAGAAGGAGTTTCATTTTCAATAGACAGACTCAGAGCTTCATGTAGCTTCAGAGCAGCAGAGCTTATTATAGAGCCACGCCTAGGCTACCTCTACTTTCAGTTTCCAAACAGTCCTCACTGGCTGACTTAATTGCTATGCCTATTCATTGGCTGACCTTGTTACCAAGTTCTATTCCATTTCATGAATATACTCTGACATTCTAGTCCAATGGTCGGCAACCAGTGGGCTGGGGACCACTGGTGGTCCGTGAGAAAATGTTGGTGGTCCACAGAGAAATGTCCCCCACAAAGCAGCCCCCAAAGCAATTAATCCAGGCTGCGCAGGAACACAAGGCTACGCCACCCATATGGCCAGGGCTGGGATTCAAAATTTTTAACAACCGGTTCTGTGGGCATAGCTTAGGTGGTGGGTGTGGCTTGGTGGTCATATGACTGGGTGAACATGGCTTGGTGGTCATGTTATTGGCTAGACGTGGCCAACACAACATCACTCATATCGAGGCACGCATCTCCTCGCCTGGCCTCTCATGACTATGGGGATGCTGCAACAGTCGTAAGTGTGAAAAAGGGTCATAAGTCACTTTTTTCAGTGCCATTGTAACTTTGAATGGTCACTCCACACGAGCAAAGTACCAGCAAAGGAGGGAGAAAAAAACTCCAGAGACGTTCCTGAGACAGGAAGTCTCGTCCTGCCAAGAATGTAAGAAGGGTTAACGGAGAGGCAGTTTCTGTAAGCAACACCAGAATGTTTCCTTCCTGCCTTCCTTACAGGATTAGCCCTGTAATTTCTTCTAACAACCGGTTCTCCGAACTGCTTAGAATGTTAACAACCGGTTCTAGCAAATGGGTGCGAACTGGTAGAATCCCACCCCTGCCTATGGCCCACCCACCCACTAGCCCCCATCCTTCGGCCAAGCGCAAACCTTACCTTGAGTAGAGCCACACGAGCTGGAACTGAAAGGTGAGACTAACGGCGAGGGAGGGAAATCCGCTCCGGGGTGGCTTGCTGACGTTGCTGGGAAAGTCAGTCCCATATTCCAGAGCTGCAGAAGTCACAGGACTGGCCCTTTGGTCATCCCGGAGCAGCTCCTCCTCCAGTCCATGGCAGGCCGGTGCACCCAGGTGGAGAAGCAGCTGCTCTGATATGACCAAAATTCATATTAGTGGTCCGTGAGATTTAAAATTATGACTTTGGTGATCCCTGAGGTCCCAAAGGTTGGCAACTCCTGCATCTAGTCCGACCCCTTGGTCAGGCAGGAGACCTTAATACCATCTCAGACAAATGCCTGTCCAATCTCTTCTTAAAAACCTCCAATGTTGGAGCATTCACAACTTCAGGAGGCAAGTTGTTCCACTGGTTAATTGTTCTCCCTATCAGGAAATTTCTCCTAAGTTCTAGGTTGCTTCTCTCCCTAGTTAGTCCCCACCGATTGCTTCTTGTCCTGCCTTCAGGTGTTTTGGAGGTTAGCTTGACTCCCTCTTCTTTGTGGTAACCCCTGAGAGATTGGGAAAATGCTATGATGTCACCCCTAGTCCTACTTTTCATTAAACTAGACCTATCCAATTCCTGCGACTGTTCTTCATATGTTTTAGCTTCCAGTCTCCTAATCCTCTTGGTTGCTCTTCTCTGCACTCTTTCTAGAGTCTCAACATCTTTCTTACACCGTGGTGACCAAAACTGGATGCAGTATTCCAAGTGTGTGGCCTTATCAAGGCATTATTAAGGGGTATTAACACATCCGTTGATCTTGATTCTATCCCTCTCTTAATGCAGCCTGGGACTGCGTTGGTTTTTTTTGGCAGCTGAAGGCAGGACAAGAAGTAATAGGTAGAAGACCGTTAAAGAGAGAAGCAACTTAGAACTAAGAAGAAACTTCCTGACTTTGAGAACAATTAACCAGTGGAATGGCTTGCCACCAGAAGTTGTGCGCGCTCCCATCGCGGGAGGTTTTCAAGAAGAGATTGGGCGACCATTTGTCTAGAATGGTACAGGGTTTCTTGCTTGAGCAGAGGGTTGGACTACATGACCTCTGAGGCCCCTTCCCACCCTATGATTCTAGGATCCACTCCTCTAAAAGCATGCTGGGAGGAACTCTGGGAGTTGAACGCAGAAGGAGATCCAACCTGGAGGAATAGGGAGGAATTTTCGGATACTGCATGATTAATCAATGGAAGAGCTTGCCTTTAGACGTTGTGGGTGCTTCATCGCTGGAGGCTTTTAAGAAGAAACTGGACGGCCACTTGTCTGGGGAACCCATGGCGTGTGTGTCAGAAGTGGCACACAGAGCCATCTCTCCGCGCACGCCAGCCATCATCCGTTGCCCTTCCGGGTTCCGATGCACACGTGTGCCAGCCAGCTGGTCTTCACCCAGGCGGGAATGCCAGAAACCAGGAGAGGAGTTCCCTGGCATGCATGCGCCGGTTTCCGGTGCATGCATGTATGCAGGGCCGCTGTTCTTCCGGTTTCTGGTGCTCCCCCCCCCCATGCACGCACGAACGCTCCCCTTTCAGCACTCGGTGCCAAAAAGGTTGGCCAACACTGCCCTATATACCAGTGTTGGCGAACCTTTTCGGCACCAAGTGCCGAAATGGGAGCGCCGGAAACCGGAAGAGCAGCACCCTGCCACGCATGCAGGTAGAGGGAAGCTGAGTTTCTGGTTTCTGGTGCGCATGCGCGTACGAAGACCAGCTGGCGTGCCGCGAACTGGAAGCTCAGCTTTCTGGCGCGTGTATGCATGCTGCGGAGCTGCTGTTCTGGTTTCCGGCGCTCCTATGTGCATGAAGACCAGCTGGCTGGTGCACATGCACACGCTGGAAACCAGAAGAGCCATGGGCAACAGCTAGCGTGCCCGGAGAGATGGCTCTGAGTACCACTACCGGCATGCGTGTCATAGGTTCGCCATCACAGGTATAGGGTCTCCTGCTTGGGCAGGGGGTTGGACTAGAACAGGGGTCGCCCACCTTTTGGACCTCAGGGACCACCAAACTCATAATTTTAAATCCCATGTATCAGAGACCCTTGGAAACCCCCCCCAAAAAAGTCTGCAGGAAAATTCCCCACCCCGTTTTCCTACAGATCGATCATTCTTTATTTCGGACCGCAGGATACCGTCTCCAGTTCCGTTCTCAAGGGGAGAGAGAGAGAGAGAGAGACTTTTGGCTTCATGCAAGGAAAGCAGCAGAAGCAGCAGAAGTCTTTCTTTCTCTCCCACAAACTCTGCCAAAATGGCGCAGCCTGTTGGAGCAGGATGTCTTGCGGGGTCCCAAAGACTCATTTCTGGTGGAGTTTGCGGGAGAGAAAGAAAGACTTTTGCTGCTTTCCTTGCCTGCAGCCAAAAGCAGAAGAAGAAAGAAGCGGAAAGAAGCAGCCCGGTGGCCAGGCCAGGTGTGTGGGGCGAGTGGGGCAAGTTCCCCCCCTTCTCCGCCCTTTCCCCCCCTCCCTTTCCTCTCACTACCTCGTGTTGTTTGCAATGCAAGCGACGCAAGCCTTGTGTTCCCGCAGACCACGTGGGCGGTGCAGCCTTGTGTTCCCGCGTAGCCTGGATCAATTGCTTTGTGGGGGGGATGACATTTCTCTGCAGACCACCAACATTTTCTCACAGACCACTAGTGGTCCCTGGCTCACTGGTTGGCAACCACTGGTCTAGAAGACCTCCAAGGTCCCTTCTAACTTTGTCGTACATCCTAGTTAATTCTGTACATCGTAATTAAAAAATCGGAGGTGTTTCTTCTGAGTTGAGAATGTGTTGTGTCTGAGGGTGTTTGGATGGTGGCGTGCAGGAGAGACAAGCCGCTTCCTTTGTGCTGTGGGCGGTAGCAGATTTCCCCAAGAACTATCCAATATCCCCGGAATGAAATGTTTAATCCAGATGTTGGCACCCTGGGGGGTTTGAAAGGTGGGAGACTATAAATCCTTTGGCGTGCAAACAGAGTCCAATTCTTACATTTGCAAACTCACTCAAAACATCCCAAACCGCAGGATCTAACAAATAATGTTGCGACTGACGTTTAATCGCACAGTTCAGACTTTTTAATTTTGTTGGCGGTGGGGGGGGCGGGGGCAGAGGCAGGAAATGGGGTGAGATGTCTAAGACAATCCTAAGTTGTGTTCACAGAGGCATAGCGTCAAAACCACGTGAAACGTGAGCACCGCTTCCTAAAGCCTTTATTAAGGCCACGCCTGGAATACTGCATCCAGTTTTGGTCATCACCATATTACAAAAAAGAAGTTGTGACTTTTGGAACAAGTGCAGAGAAGAGCAACTAAAATGATCAAAGGCCTGGAGACCAAAACATGTGAAGAACGGTTGCAGGATTTGGGTTCGGCTAGTCCAGACAAAAGAAGGACTTAAGGGGGACACGATAGCAATATTCCAATATTTGAGGAGCTGCCACAAAGAGGAAGGGGTCAAGCTATTCTCCAAAGCACCAGAGAAGGCAGGACAAGAAACAATGGATGGAAACTAATCGAGGAGAAAAGCAACGTAGAATTAAGGAGAAATTTCCCAACATTGAGGACAATTAACCAGTGGAACTGCTTTGCCTTTAGAAATTGTGAGTGCTCCATCACTGGAAGTTTTTGAGAAAAGACTGGACAGTCACTTATATTTAAAATGATATAGGATCTCCTACTTGAGCAGGGGGTTGGACTAGATGACCTCCAAGGTCCCTTCCAGTTCTATTTTGATTCTTATGGCTCTTGGAAATATGTGATCCATTGTTCTTACTCTATGTTTGTGTGTTGTTGTTTTTTTAACTTCTTGTCCACCTTCTGCCCCACACATTGTTGAAATTTAAGTTATTTCGCCTCCAAATTCCAGCAAGTACTGCCTCAGGAAATGGCCAAGATTATTTATTTATTCAAATCCTGCAGCCGCCCAACTCAACCAAGCAACTCTGGATGGCTTAGCGGTTCTAAAATTATAAAACATTTTAGGCAATTGGAAAGACGTTAAAACAATAAAAAACTCCCACAAAACAATTAAGTATAAACAAGCAGCTGCGACAGTTGCAGGAATTGGGTATGTCTAGCCTAACGAAAAGAAGGACTAAGGGTGACATGATAGCAGTCTTTCAACATTTGAGGGGCTGCCCCAAAGAAGAGGGAGTCAAGCTATTCTCCAAAGCACCTGAGGGCAGGATAAGAAACAATGGATGGAAACTAATCAAGGAGAGAAGCAACCTGGAATTAAGGAGAAATTTCTTGATGTTGAGAACAATTAATCAGTGGAACAGCTTGCTTTATAACCGCAATGAGCCCAACATTTTTGTTGCTAAGGAAGGCAAGTTGTTAAATGAGTCTTGCCCCATTTGACAACCTTTTTGTCATGCCCCTGTCAGAGTCCGAATCAGGAAGATGAACAGCTGACAGCGAGTGGGAGTCTGGCTCCGTTGGCTGTGGAGGAGGCTGGGGAAGGTCAACGTCCAATTGGGCAGAGCTGGGCAGAACAAGGGAGAGAGAGTTCAGAGGAAGACCCAGGCCCACCCCCTCTTCATCCTAGAGCACGCAGGGACGAACAGAGAAGGGAGCAACATGGGTTGCATGGCTTACGAGGGAGGAGAGGGCCCTGATTCCCTTCATTAGCCACACCTGGGAAGAAATTTTTAAAAGGAATGCAGGCTTGCGTGCAGCAGCTGCTGGGAGCAAACGTGGGTTTATCTTGTGTTGACTTTGCTTATCTGTGTTCCTGGTGTCTTTCCAACCGTTTTGCCATTCCTTCACGTCTGGAATTCTTGCTCTTGCTCTGCCAAACTAGTTACCTCATTTTGCCTTGATTGGACTTATAGTTACAGTTTTGGTTGACCGTGTTTTGGACTTGATTCTCTGCAGCCAAAGGCTGTTCCTGGGAGAGTTTTTCTCCAGGACATTGCGGGGCAAAGTTGGAGCTAATAAAGGGATCCCTAATGATTATCTGACTGTGTTGCCTAAGCCCCTCTGGGTGATCACACCTTTCTTGCCACAGAATCACTGCAATTGATAAAGTTAATAACCTGATTGTTAAGTGGATCTGGCTTCCCTGTTGACTTTGTTTATCATTAGGTCACAAAAGGGGAGCATGTGACTGCCGGACAAAGCAACCGTCATAATTATGAGTCAGCTGCTAATCGTCCGAATTTTGATCACATGACCACGGGGATGCTGCAATGGTTGTAAATGTGCAAAATGGCCCTAGGTCCATTTTTTTTCCCAGCGCCAGTGTAATTTTGAATAGTCATCGTTAAGAATCATCGTTAAGTCGAGGACTCTCTGTAATAACAACGTTGCATGGATTGTTAACCTCGAATTGCAAAACCCCCAAATCCAACTGGAAGACGCATATTTGATACTGATAGTAAAACCCACAGCATTTCTTAAGAAATCCCACTTCCATATTTTCCCATTCCTAGCAGGCAAGCATCGAGCTGAAATTCCTGGTCTGTTTTGCTAAACTATGCTTCACAACGCCACAACGTTATCTTTCTTGAATGTGTCGTGGGATCCAGCCCTACCCATTGCCAGACGCTTAAAATAAATATTTCCCAGAGTACAACAAGTGTTTCCTTTGGCATGCTGGACAAGAAATGACCTTTGAGTCAAAGCATACAGTTGGAAATATTTGGCAATGCCATAGTGACTTCCATCATTGGATATTAAATTCTATCTATCTATATCTATCTATCTATCTATCTATCTATCTATCTATCTATCTATCTATCTATCTATCCCTATCTCTTCTTTTTCTCCTCTTATCTATCTAATCTCTATCTATCTGTGATCTATATCTGTCTATCTACAGTATCTATCAATCAATCAATCAATCATCTGTCTGTCTGTCTACCATCTATCTATCTAATATCTATATCTATCTCTAATCTCTATCTATCATCTCTATCTATCTATCTATCTATCTACACTATCTATCTATCAATCAAATGTCTGTCTGTCTACTATCTATCTAATCTCTGTCTATCTATCTATCTATCTATCTATCTATCTATGTCTGTCTGTCTGTCTATCTATCTATCTATCTATCTATCTATCTATCTATCTATCTATCTAATTATCTATCTTCTATATATATATCTACAGTATCAATCAATCATATATCTGTCTATCTGATCTCTATCTAACATCTATATCTATCTACAGTATCTATCTATCAATCAAATGTCTATCTTCTATCTAATCTCTATCATCTATATCTGTCTATCTACAGTATCTATCAATGAATCAATCATCTATCTGTGTATCGTCTATCATCTATATCTATCATCTATATCTATCTACAGTATCAATCAATCATCTGTGTCTATCTACTTACCTACCTACCTATCATCTGTCTGTCTGTCTGTCTGTCTACTATCTATCTCATCTATCAAAGGGTTGCCAGAAAGAAGAGGCAATCAAGCTATTCTCCAAAGCACCTGAAGGCAGGACAAGAATCAATGCATGGATATTAATCAAGGATAGAAGCGACCAAGAACTAAGGAGAAATTTACCGACAGTGAGAACAATCAATCAGTGGAACAGTTTCCCTGCAGAAGTTGTGGGTGCTCCCTCACTGGAAGCTTTCAAGAAGAGATTAAGACATTTGTACAGAATGGTAGGATTTCCTGCTTGAACAGGGGGGGGTTTGGAATAGATGACCTCCAAGGTCCCTTCCAGTCCTTATGATTGTAGGGTCCACCAGTGTTAAAACACAATAGCTGGGGCAGTCTGGGAGTTGAAGTCAACCTGGTGATAGGGAGGAATTTTCGGACAGTGAGCCATTGATCAGTGGAACAGCTTCCCTGCAGAAGTTGTGGGCACTGCAACACTGGATGTTTTTCAGAAGAAACTGGATAGCTATTTGTGCAGAATGGTAGTATAGGGTTTCCTGCTTTGAGCAGGAGCAGGACTAGAACAGTGGTCGCCAACCAGTGGGCCGGGGACCACTGGTAGTCCATGAAAAAAAATTCATGTTCCGCAGAGAAATGTCACCCCCAAAGCAATTAATCCAGGCTGCGCGGAAACACAAGGCTGTGCTGCCCACATGGCCCGTGGGAACACAAGGCTTGTGTCGCTTGCATTGTGAGCAATACAAGGTAGTGAGGGAGGGGGGAGGGGGAAGGAGGGGACTTGCCTCACGCGCCCCACGCGTCTCGCCTGGCCACCGGGCTGCTTCTTTCCGCTTCTTTCTTCTTCTGCTTTTGGCTGCAGGCAAGGAAAGCAGCTAAAGTCTTTCTTTCTCTCCCCCAAACTCCGCCAGCAATGAGTCTTTGGGACCCTGCAAGGCCTCCTGCTCCAAGAGGCTGCGCCGACAAAGACTCATTTCCGGCAGAGTTTGTGGGAGAGAAAGAAAGACTTCTGCTGCTTCTTCTGCTTTCCTTGCATGAAGCCAAAAGTCTCTCTCTCTCCCTGTGAGAACAGAGCTGGAGACAGTATCCTGCAATCCCAAATAAAGGATGATCGATCGGTAGGAAAACAAGGTCGGGAATTTTCCTGCAGACTTTTTTTTGGGGGGGGTGGAATTTTCCCAGGGTCTCTGGTCTGCAGGATTTTAAATGATGAGTTTGGTGGTCCCTGAGGTCCAAAAGGTTGGCGACCCCTGGACTAGACGGCCTCCCTTCCAACGCTGTTATTCTGTATATACTTCTGAAAGTCAGCTTGCAAAGGCAGGCCTTCACCAAAGCCTTCATCTGTGGCCTTTGCTTTTCTGCACAACGGTTTGTTGAAGGCCTCCTGACTCTGCAGCCCGGAAAGCGTTACACACTGCGGCAGCAAAGCCCAATGACTTCCTTTCTATTGTGTTCAGCGCACACTCCGGTTTCCTCTCTCCTGCCGCGGCCTCCTCACGGCTTCATACTTTCGTAGAATAAATTGTCACAGGGCCCTGGGAGCGAGGGCTGGAGGGTGGAGGGTTGGGCTGAGCAGGCCAAGGATGGGAAAAGACGGGAAGGACAAGGAAGCGGGGGGAAAAATTGAAATTCAAGTTCCACTGATTCACTGTCCGAAAATTCCTCCCTATCACCAGGTTGACTTCAACTCCCAACTTCCTCAAGCCATCATGATTAGGGGGACTGGAGGCTAAAACATAGGAAGAATGGTTGCAGGAACTGGGCTTGGCTAAACTAGTGAAGAGAAAGACCAGGGGGAGCCAGGATAGCAGTTTTCACGTTTCTCAGGGGCTGCCCCAAAGAAGAGGGAGTCAAGCTGTTCTCCAAAGCTCCTGAAGGCAGGACAAGAAGCAACGGGTGGAAACTAACCAAGGAAAGAGAAGCAAGCTAGAACTAAGGAAAAAAAATTTCCGGACAATTAGAACAATTAATGGAATAACTTTGCCTCCAGAAGTTGTGAATGCTCCCAACACTGGAAGTTTTTTAAAAAGATGTTGACGGATAACCATTTGTCTGAAGTGTTAGGGTTTCCTGCCTAGGCAGGGGGTTGGACTAGAAGACCTTCAAGGTCCCTTTCCAACTCGGTTGTTCTATTCTAATGGTGAAAAAAAATATATAAGGTTCTACATTTAGGCAAGAAAAACCAAACGCACAGGTAGAGTATAAGTGGCACCTCACTCAACAGCCGTAACTCTGATTCATAAATTTGTTTTTGTAGCTCAGGGTTGAACGGTTGGGGTCCTTGGTTCTCCCCAAGCCGGGTTATTTTCTTGCAGACGTTTCTTTACCCAAGTAAGTAACGTCATCAGTGCTAGAAGGAAGTAGGGTTTTGCTTTCTGTTTTTATACAAGTGGATTGCCCTGTCAGTCTTGGTTCGAGTGATCTTAGATCTTCCTTGATTGGGCTATCGTTTACTGTTACCTTGTGTGCTGGTGGTTGTTGGGTTTTGGGTTTTTTTTGCATCGATAGGTCTTTGATTGGATTATTGTTCCATTCTCGATTGTTTGTCGAGTGTTAACTTTGCTTTTTTATTATTATTATTATCTCCAGCAAATTAGCAGTGTGTTGATTTGCTGGAGAAAAAGTTGTTTGGGCCTTTTTCATTCTCTCTTTTCAGTGGTATGTAACCTATCCCCATTATCCGTGGGGAGTTGCACCTGGAAAATTCACCAATTTATAGCTGGTCCTTGACTTTTGGCCATATCGGAGCCTGCCCATTGTGGTCCTAATTTGTGACAGTTGTAAAATTGGTTGTAAATGTCCACAGTGTTCACTTCACAACTGCAGTGGCTGCTTTACAGTCTCTGGGTTTCCTTAATCACTACCACACACACACACGCACACAAATAAATGTGGTAAAATCAGGTTGTCCTGTTTCATAGCTTTGACCCTAAGTTTCCTGAGCCTCGGTCAGAAAGTTATTTTAAGAATCCTGTGGTGTTTGACTTTCGCTTTTGAAGCATCAAGAGTTTCGTGAGAAGGAGTGCACTTGAGACATACCAAAGCATGCCCTGTTTTTGCTAGTTCTTCCTGTCAAAATGCAGATTAAAAGCTGTGGATTCCTTGGTGCTCTCTCAGCTGTAGCCTGTTCTGAAGTAGGCTTTCCAAGATCACAAAGCTGACTCCACATCCCAATGAAATCCCTTTTATTTGGGTTAAAGTGAATTCCTCTTCAGCAAAGTCCCAGCCAACAGTCTTTCAAGAGATTTTACAACTACAGACCTTTATCAGGCTTGGAGAGTTGCTAGGCCAATATCCTCCAAATGCCACGCGGGAGCAGCAATTACTTGGCAAGAAGTCAGGAACAAATCTTCACACTAATTGAACGAACTAATTGTCTCCTACAAACACCACTCCCCTTTCACTCCTATTTATTCCCTCTGGGAGGGGCCATTCACCATCCACCCGTGACTTTACTTCTGAGTCAACCCTTGTTCCTTAACTGTTCCCTTCTCCTGGCAGCTCTGTGCATGCACACACTAGGAACAGGCTCCAGCTATTCTTCTTCCCCACTGATCTCTGACTCCGAAGGCAGCCGATAACTGTCGGACGGCCCTGGCCCCATCTCTGCCTCCGACGCAAAGCCCTCATCAGAGCCTTCCCCAGACTCCAGGTCTGGCCCATGTTCCTCCCCAACCTCCTCACTGTCCGAGTCACAACACAGCCGTCATAAATACGAACCCATTGCCAAGTGTCTGAATTTGGATCACGTGACCACGGGGATGCATCCAAAGGTCGTAAGCATGAGAAAAAAAAAACAGTCCTAAGCCACTTTTTTTCAGTGCCGTCGTAACTTTGAATGGTCCCTAAATGAATCGAGGACTGTGTGTGGTGTCGTTTGACATTTTTCAGAAGATGGAGTGTGATGTCTTTGCATCCAGCCTGACTATAAACATCCAGCAAGGAGCAGGAAAAAAAAAACAATATTCAAATAGGAAGGCTTGTGTTTATGAACCAAGTGAAAGCATTCCACAGCTGTGTTCCTTTTATCCTGGTCCAGACTGCATTTTGGGCCAAAGCTGAAGTCTAGCAGATTTCTGTCAAAGCCATACAGATGTTTTCCTACCCATTAAGTCCTGTCCCCAATTCTCCAACCCACCCCAACCCCCCTCCCAGTAGGGGCGTGCATAAGCGCACCAACGTGCCTACCGTCCCTGTCCTATTGTTTCTTTTATTATTATTTTTTATTTTTCTTATATGTATTCATAGCTATGTTTTGACTTATACCTATTATCTTGTAAGCAATTGACCAATAAAAAAAAATTGCAAACAGAGCTAAAAGTCCATCCGGGGATGTTTTCTCTCGAATAGGGATTTTTTCCTATTCAAGGAAAAAAAAAATTGACTGTCCAAACTGAGGAAAAACAGCCCTTCCGTAGAGTGAATTGGTATTAATACCACTCTATAAAGCCTTAGTAAAACCACACCTAGAGTACTGCATCCAGTTTTGGTCACCACATTATAAAAAAGATGTTGAGACTCTAGAAAAAGTACAGAGAAGAGCAACCAGGAGGATGAGGGGACTGGAGACTAAAACATACGATGAACGGTTGCAGGAACTGGGCTTGGCTAGTCTAGTGAAGAGAAGGATCAGCGGAGACATGAGAACAGTCTTCCAATATTTGAGGGGCTGCCCCAGAGAGGAGGAAGGGGGTCAAGCTATTTTCCAAAACACCCGAAGGCCAGACAAGGAATAATGGATGGAAACTGAACAAGGAAAGATTTCACCTGGAAATAAGGAGAAACTTTCTGACAAGGAGAACAATCAACCCATGGAACAGAAGTTGCCCTCGGAAGTTGTGGGAGCACCATCACTTGAGACCCTCAGGAAGAGATTGGACTCCCATCTGTCAGAAACGGTGTAGGGCTGCTTGGGCGGGGGGTTGGACTAGATGACCTATAAGGTCTCTTCCAGCTGTGTTATTCTGTTCTGTGCAGTTCTCAATCGGCTGAATTTTGATCATGTGAGCTTGGGGACACCGCAGTGGTTGTAAGTGCGACAGACCGTCCTAAGTCACATTTTTCCAGCGCTGTTGCAACTTTCGGCTGCTGCTAAATGAATGCTCGTAAGACGAGGACTACCTCTAGCTGGAAATTGCCAGGGTTGGCAAACCCTAGTTTGAAGCAGGTACGCACAGACAACACGTTATTATCCAAAGCTCCCAAAGGCACAAAAAGAAGCAACGGATGGAAACTAATCAAGGTGAGAACCAACCTAGAAATAAGGAGACATTTCGTAATCGTGAGGACGATGAACCAGTGGAACAGAAGTTGCCTTCAGAAATTGCGGGTGTTCCATCACTGGTGGTTTTTAAGCAAAAATCGGAGAACAATTTATCTGAAACGGTATAGGTTCTCCTGCCTGATCAAGGAGTCAGACTAGAAGACCTCCAAGGTCCCTTCCAACTCTGTTATTCTGAAGACTGCCTGCATGGGAACACCTTTTTATTTTCATGGTCACATTTTTCTCTCTAGAAATTTGCAGATTTGCTGGTTCCCCGCCTTTAAATCCTACGGACGTGTATCCTGCAGAAACTTCTGCCAGCCGCCCCCCGGGCTCCAAAATTCCCCTTAGAAAAATTCAAAAGAAATTCTGAGAATGCAGTCGGGGGTAAAAAAACAACAACAGAAATCTCTTTCGCAAGAAAAGAGAAAGGCAAATTTCGATAAGGCATTGCAATCCTGCCTTAACTGATTTATGGAAATGAGGTAGAGGCAAACCACGGGCTTTTTTTTTGTACACGCTGGCGTATTGCAGAGAGATCTTGACGCAAGTTGATCGTGACCAGATTGTGATCTAGAGAAAAGATAGGGGCCGAAAAACCTGCGTTGAAAAACAATAACGGCATACGTCGTGCCAAAAGTGCCTTGTGCATTTGGACAAAGTGGCCTAAGAGTGGCTCAGAACTGCTTCTTATTACAGGAACTCCTCGACTTACGACCGCAGAGGAGGTCAATAACAACTGCCTTACTTAGCCTTACTGCTAAAGTAAGGCGGTTGTTGAGTGAGTTTTTCCTCCATCTGTCGGTCTTTTCATGGCAGTTGTTAATTTAGTATAGGTCGTCCTGAACTTACGGCCACAATCGAGCCAGTTAAGTGTTGCTAAGCGAGAAGGAATAGTGGTGCTTTCGCACTTTGGTGTTCTGAACCAACTCCCCAAATACGACGAACTTTCAGAAGCGAACTCAAAAGATGCCTTTATGAGGAGAACTGGCAGCCCCGGCCAAAAATTTCTCTCTCACCAACAGGCTGACAAGTCCGTCTGTCCAGAAAATGAATAGTTCTCTACCACATCTATTCATCTCCACCCCCTGCCTTTTATCCCCAGAGCTAGGGTGGGGTGTTTTGCTAGAAGCAGTGGCTCTTCTGTCCCAAGGACCGGCCCATAGATTTCCACTACTCTCCTCTCCTCTCTGCCTTCTGTGCATCCATGCATCAGGCACTGTACCCAGCTATTCCTCCTCTTCCTCATCAGCCACCTCCAGACCTGGGGGCTGTTGACTCTCCATCTGAGGGCTGATGGACAGCCCTGGCTCCGCCTCTATCTCTGTCTCTGCCGGCTCCATTCCCTCTTCCCCCTCTTAGCTCTCAGGTTGCTTTAATGCTGACCCTGACTCCCACACCACCACCTCCTCCTCCTCCTTCTCCTTCTCCTCCTCCTTCTCCTCCTCTTTCTCCTCCTCCTTCTCCTCCCCTCCTTCTCTCCTCTTCCTTCTCCTCCTCCTCCTTCTCTTCCTCCTCCTTCCTCTCCTCCTCCTTCTCCTCTTTCTCCTCCTCCTTCTCCTCCTCTTCCTTCTCCTCCTCCTCCTTCTTTCCTCCTCCTTCTCCTCCTTCTCCTCCTCCTCCTCCTCCTCCTCCTCCTTCTCCTCCTCCTCCTTCCTCCTCTCTTCCTTCTCTTCCTCCTCCTTCTCCTCCTCCTCCTTCTCCTCCTCCTGTTCCTTCTCTTTCTCCTCCTTCTCCTCCTCCTTCTCCTCCTCTTCCTTCTCCTCCTCCAATTCAGCTGCTGGAGGGTTCAACTGGCCCCACCACTTGAGGTTGGAGGAAACTTCAAGAGAAGAAAGAAACTGAAGGACCATCTACCAAATCTAGCCAGGGTTGTCACCCGGGTCACAAAGAACCAGGTTCCATTTGTCCTAGTTTGGAAACATGATAGAAAAATCCAGTTTTCTGGAGAAGACCCTGAGGCTGAGAAAAGTGGAAGGAAAAAGGACGCCAACAGCAGCAAAGCGAACAGACTCAGTCACACCGTAGTTGTGATGGGGGCACGGCTGGAAGATCTGAAGGATCAGATGGGGAACAAATCATCCCAGAGAAGCTCTAGCGATGTGGTCCCTAATAGGAGTTGACAGCTATTGGAGGGCACTTCATCACTTATCAGGCCATTCCATCAAAGCAAAGACCCAGCTGGGCTCCCTTGGGAAGATGACCTGATGACACATAATCAATTAATGTTGGTTCTCTAACTTTGTAGCCTCTAGGTGGAAAAGCTGTGATGTTATCCGCCAGTGTCTCTGGACATGTGGGCATCCTAAATAATCGATGATCGTCAAACAATCCATGCAAAGAGCCAACTCTTGGAAGGAGAGCGACATCCTCCCTTACTAACGCTGATTATATTTCCGAGTTTGGTAATGAAAGGTCTGCAAGAAAACAGCTGAGCTCAGAGACCACCAAGGACCCCATAGTCGTCATCCTCCTTTGGAGTGAAATGGGAGGGAAGGGAAGGGAAGAGAATGAGAAGAGAATAAGAATAAGAAGAGGGGAGGGGAGAGAGGAGAGGAGAGGAGAAGAGAATAAGAATAAGAAGAGGGGAGGGGAGAGAGGAGAGGAGAGAAGAAGAGAATTAGAAGAGGAGAGGAGAGAAGAAGAGAGAAGAAGAGAATAAGAAGAGGAGAGGAGAGAAGAGAATAAGAAGAGGAGAGGAGAGAAGAAGAGAATAAGAAGAGGAGAGGAGAGAAGAGAAGAGAAGAGAAGAGAAGAAGAGAATAAGAAGAGGAGAGGAGAGAAGAGAATAAGAAGAGAATAAGAAGAGAAGAGAATTAGAGAAGAGGAGAAGAGAAGAAGAGAAGAGAATAAGGAGAGAAGAGAAGAGAAGAGAAGAATAGTAGAGAAGAGAATTAGAAGAGGAGAGGAGAGAAGAAGAGAACAAGAAGAGGAGAGAAGAAGAGAAGAAGAGAAGAAGAAGAGAAGAGAAGAAGAGAAGAGGAGAAGAGAATAAGAAGAGAAGAGAAGAGAAGAAGAGAAGAGAATTAGAAGAGAAGCGAAGATGAGAAGAGAAGAGAAAATAAGAAGAGAAGAGAAGAGAAGAGAAGAGAAGAATAGTAGAGAAGAGAATTAGAAGAGGAGAGGAGAGAAGAAGAGAACAAGAAGAGGAGAGAAGAAGAGAATAAGAAGAGAAGAGAAGAGAAGAGAAGAAGAGAAGAGAATAAGAAGAGAAGAGAAGAGAATAAGGAGAGAAGAGAAGAAGAGAAGAGAATTAGAAGAGAAGAGAAGATGAGAAGAGAAGAGAAAATAAGAAGAGAAGAGAAGAGAAGAATAGTAGAGAAGAGAATTAGAAGAGAAGATGAGAAGAGAATAAGAATAGAATAGAATAGAATAGAATAGAATAGCAGAGTTGGAAGGGACAATGGAGGTCTTCTAGTCCAACCCCCTGTTCAGGCAGGAAATCCTATACCACTTCAGACAAATGGCTGTCCAATCTCTTTACAACTTCTGGAGGCAAAGTCGTTCCACTGATTAATCGTTCTAACTGTCAGGAAATTTATCCTTAGCTCTAGGTTGCTTCTCTCCTTGGTGAGTTTCCATCCGTTGCTTGTTACCCTGCCCTCAGGGGCTTTGGAGAATAGCTGGACTCCCTCTTCTTTGGGGCAGCCCCTCAAATATTGGAAGACTGCTATCACGCCACCTTTCGTTCTTCTTTTCATCAAACTACACAGGCCCAGTTCCTGCAACCGTTCTTCGTATGTTTTATCCTCCTCCCTCCTAATCCTCTTTGTTGCTCTTCTCTGCATTCTTTCTAGTGCCTCAACATCTTTTTTTGCGTTGTAGTGACCAAACCTGGATGGAAGTGTAGCCTTACCAAGGCATGATAACAGTTCCATGGCGCAAGGGAATATGCTGGCTGGGGAACTCTGGGAGTTGAAGTCCACACATCTTAAAGTTGCTGAGTTTAAAACATACTACGCGGCTCCTTCTTAGCTACTGAGGATGTTGTGCACCTGCTGCTGACCTGTATTGTTTATTAATTTATTTGATTTGTCAAACCCAAGATAATAGGCATAAGTATAAACCTGAGTAAGAATACAGGAAATAGATAAGAATATACGGGGACAATAGGACAGGGACGGTAGGCACGACGGTGGACTCAGGTATGCCCCCTACAAACCTCTTAGGAATGGGGTGAGGTCAATAGTGGATAGTTTAAGGTTAAAAGAGTGGGAGGGTTTGAGGATGTAACTACAGTCGGGAAGCGCATTCCAGGCATTGACCACTCGGTTGCTGAAGTCGTACATCCTGCAATCAAGTTTGGAGCGGTTTACCTTGAGTTTGTATCTGCTGTGTGCTTTTGCGTTGTTGAGGTTGAAGCTTGAAGGAGTCATTGACGGGCAGGAGGTTGTAGCAGACAATTTTGTGTACTACTAATTGGCCTCACCTTGTTGTTCACAAGACGCTCCAGTTTGTAGCAATTGCCCCATCTAGTGATGGCTTTTATCCATAAGGTGACTAGGCACCTTAAAGAAGGAATTGTCTCCTTTTCTCTTGTTCTAATAACATTTTCTTTTATTTCCTTGGTGCGACAATCGCAGAATTACACAGGTAGCCCTCCATTTACAAGAGTTTGTTTAGGGACCGTTCAAAGCTTTGACAGGAGTTGAAACAAAGGGACTTGGGACCGTTTTTCACATTTACAACCGTTTCACATTTCCAACTGCAACAGTTGTAAGGTCGGGGGATCAAAATTCAGACCCTTGGCCACCATTTCATGTTTACGATGGTCCTGGAGTCACATATCCCCTTTTGCAATCTTCTGACAAGCCAAATCAGTGGGGATATCCGATTCACTTAACAATCGGGGCCCCCAACTAAACCACTGCGGCGATTTGCTTAACAACTGCGAGAAAAAAGGACGTAAACTGGGGCAAAATTTGCGTAACGAATGTCTTGCTTGACAGCATGTTGGGCTCAACTGGGGTCATAATCCAAGGACTCACCTCTATGATTTAGGTTCTGGGTGGATGCATATATATTTTTTCCTCTAAAGCTTGAGCATGTCTCTTTAAAATAAGCTTACACTTAGATTAGATTAGACTTAGAATTAGATGACGCTTGCACAAGACCTTCATTGTCCTTTACTCATTTCCATTTCTAGAGCGGGGGGGCTTTCAATTGCTCATTCGTGCTCTAAGACTGCTGGAAGGTGCTGCAGACAGAGCTCCCCTTGGAGATACCTTAAGAACAAGAGCTGAAGAAGCTTCTTGGATGAAGAAGCGAAACATCTTCAAAGAAAAACCAAGGGAGCCCAGTTCATCCTCTTTTTAACGACCCCATAAAATCCCATGCGAGGCGGAGTCTGGGCAACTGAATGAAGTTGACTGTTTCCTGGCCAGATGCTCTTCCTGTTGCCAATGCAGAGTTTTGTTCAGCAGATATATTCTCGTCGTGCCCAGAGAAAGAAATATCTAACTCTACCCAGGATCGAACTCACGGCCTCCGGAACTCACATTTGGAAACCCATGATTAGAAGTTGCAGCTAGTCCAGTGACGGGCATACCATGAGCCACTGCTCTGGTTGCCCGTGGGCTCCTGGTCACAATTCAAGTTCTGCTTACTATTTATAAGACCCATTCGTGACCTCAACAAACATGGCGACATCCCCACTATCGTCATCCTCTTTTCATGACCCCATAATCCCTTGCAGCAGTGGAGTCTGGGCAACTGAATGGACCTGAGTTTTTCCTGGCCGGATGCCCTTCCTGTCACCAGTGCGGAGTTTTGTTCAGCCGATATATTCTCTCATTGTTCCCAGAGAGAGAAACATCTGCCCCTTTGTGGCTACTTAAAAGGCTGTCTATTTTTCCATATATATTTTTTTCTGCTCTTTCAATAAAATGTCTAGTTTGATGAAAAGAAGGACTAGGGTAGGTGACATGATTATTTATGTATTTATTTATTTATTGAATTTATATTGCTGCCTATTCGCCCATGGCGACTTGAGGCGGCTTACGGAATGTAAAAAACCCTATTTAAAATAAAAAATAAAAACTAACAAAAAGAATCAAATAAATTAATAAAGTACAATAGAACAAAATCTGGGAAAATGGGCCTCAAAAATTGGGTATGGCCTTGGTGGGTGTGGCTTGTCGGCCTCCTGCACCATGGTGAGCGGCCATTTTTGTCCTCCCCGGGCTCCGGAGGCGTCCCTCAAGCCTCTGATAGGGCAAATACGGCCTCCCCAGGCTCCGTAGGCCTTTCAGAGCATCAGGGAGGCCCGTTTTTTGGCCTCCCCAAGCCTCAGAGAGGCCCGTTTTTTGGCCTCCCCAAGCCTCAGAGAGGCCCTGGAGGGGGGGTTGGACTAGATGACCTATAAGGTCCCTTCCAACTCTGATTATCTGTTATTTGCCAGTTCACCGAACCGGCCATAAAAAAACCATAAAATTAACTACCGTTCATCTGAACCGGTAGCAGCCCACTCCTGGAGTTTCCTGCCTGAGCAGGGGTTGGACTAGTAGACCTTCAAGGTCCCTTCGAACCCTGTTATTCTGTTAAAACTGGGCAGAGCTGGGATCCTCCAGATCACTTTCATTAAACAGTTTTTTTATCCCTTGGATAGCTGAAGCTCAGACAGAGCAGTGTAACTAAATATTGTGCATAAGGGCCAGGCAGCGAAGAGGAAATTTCAGCCTTTGTTTCAATTATTGATTGATTCATTCATCTATTATTGAAGTTATATCTCATCTTTCGCTTCATGCTCGCCTCGCCCACCCCACCCTCAAGAATGGCTTGCTGCAATTTTTGAAAAATGCGGAATATGAAAGATAACCTAAAAACAGCACAAGTGAAAGTCAAACCAAAAACTTAAAATTAGAAACCCAGATTGTTCTTCACGTCAGGCTGATTTTGTTTAGATCTTCTCCACTGATCCAGGCAAGATATCTTGACTGCATCAAATCAAGTATATACAATATACAATTTTTAAAAAAAAAAATTTTAGAAGGGCTTTTTTTTATTTTTAAAGGAGGATTAAATTATTCCGGTAATCAGAGGGAATTGATGCAAAAACAGAAATATGCAGAGGCTCCTTGCAAAGAAATTAAGAATTTTTGCAGAGGGATGAAAAAAAAATATCCAAGAAGAGGTTTTAAAATATCAAATTTTATTAAAATAAAGATTTTTCTCTTCAGGTGCTATTCACGTAGCAGTTCCAAGTATTACTGCTTAAGTGAGAATTTACCAGAAACAGGCACATAGTCTGTGCTACTGAATAAGCTTGTAAACATTTACATGCTTAGCCATTTACTTAAGCATCTGTGAATATTTTAACAATACTATGCAAACTATTGAAAATCTATTTTGACTGTGTTTGGTTAACACTCTGTCAAGTTTTTGCAAGGCTGCTAAGAACAACAGATAAAGTTCCTAAACAATAAATCAAAGAGTCTCCAAACACAAACTAAGATAATCCTAATGTCCACAAGGCTTGAGTGCAAAAACTTCTTTGCTTCCTGCAAAGAACTGCAGTTTCTCAGCTGGCTTTTATCTCTTAAGGGAGGGGCCATTACTTTGCAGCCTTACTCCCGAGTCGCCCGTGCTGCTGCAGCTGCTCTTTCCTTCGAGCAGCCCTGCACGCACACACACACACTGGGCATGGGCTCCTCGGGGTCCTCTTCCTCACTGCTGCCGGCCTCCACAAACTCCGAAGGCCGCACTCCACTCCCTGATGGCCCTGGCCCCATCCCTGCATCACACGTAGGCCCCACGTCCAAGTCCTCGCTCTCCGAGACCTCAGCCGTCTGCCCCCGCTGCCGGCGCACCACAACAACACCCGAGAAGCTGTTTTTTAAAGTTTCCCAAATCATTTCGCATCTACAGAAACATATTGAAGTAATAAAAACAGGCACGCAACCATCACGCAAGGGTTAATAGCAGCTTTATCGGGACAAAATAACAAACCTAGGAACAAAATGAGGCTATTTAAATTCTTCCCTCATAACGCACTCGCTTGAAAACAGAGAAATAAAATCTCTGTGTGTGTTCCTTACCGTGAGCTATGGAAGCAGAATATATTCCCCCTCACCCCTTTTCATCTCTCACTGACATATAAAAGGTAAAAGTTGAATATTGATCAGAGGTGCACCTAGGCAGAAATTAGTCAGCAAGGTTTATTAATATCCCTTTCTCCGTTTTTTAGAAACTGAGGGGGCGGAGGGAGTGGATTCCAGGAAGCACACTTGACATGAGGTTTTGCATCATGGCAGAATCCCAGATGTTGTTGAATCATGTCCGTTAATGGAAGGCGTCCGGTTAGATAAAAGACAGACAATCCTTTCTGCTTTTTGGCATGTTTTTCATATCTCCTGCTGAATAATGCTGCTTTATTTGGAGATGGGTACAGGAATTGGGCCTATCTAATTTAATGAATAAGGCATGCCATGGCTCAGCGGCTAAGACGCTGAGCTTGTCGATCAGAAAGGTCGGCGGTTTGGCGGTTTGAATCCCTAGCGCCGCGTAACGGAGTGAGCTCCTGTGACTTGTCCCGGCTTCTTCCAACCTAGCAGTTCGAAAGCACGTAACAAAAACGCAAGTAGAAAAATAGGAACCATCTTTGGTGGGAAGGGAACCGCGTTCCGTGCACCTTCAGCGTTTTAGTCCTGCCGGCCACATGACCATGGAGACGTCTTCGGACAGCACTGGCTCTTCTTTGGCTTTGTAATGGAGATGAGCACCGCCCCCTAGAGCCGGACACAAGTAGCATGGATGTGTGAGGGGAACCTTTACCTTTAGCTAACTTAATTAAAAGAAGGACTAGGGGTGACATGAGAGACGTCTTCCAATATTTGAGGGGCTGCCACAAAGAAGAGGGGAGGTCAAGTTATTTTCCAAAGCACCAGAAGACAAGACAAAAATGTGTGGAAACTAGCAAGGAGAGAAGCAACCTAGAACTAAGGAGAAATTTCTTGACAGTGAGAACAATTAGTCAGTGAAACAGCTGGCCACCAGAAGTTGTGCGTGCTCTATCATTGGAAGTTTTTAAGAAGAGATTAGACAATGATTTGCCCTGAAATGGTATATAGCTGTGATGGCAAACCTATGGCACACGTGCCAGAAGTGGCACGCAGAGCCATTTCTGCCGGCATGCAAACCGTCGCCCAGAACTGATCCACTGTGTGTCAGGTGGTGCTCCAGTCAAAATTCAAGAAAGAAATACTTATAGACTCCTTAGATTAGAGAAAAAATATCTTTTACTGAAAATGAAGTGGTAGCAACCGTAGAATTCTGAATCTGAGAAAATCAGGCGCGCAAACCACACGTACAAAGTGCTGGAAATGTTCCCACCCCCAATAGTTCGAAGGATTCTTCCAATTAAAAGTTGTGAATATGATCACGTGGACATCTTCAGGTGGGGATGAGGCCTCTGTCCGTTGACCTTGGCATATTTTGATAAAGGTTTGCAGCTGCGCAGAAAAAAGAAAGCTAAGCGAGAAAATAGAAACCTAAGCAAGAATTTATACTCCCCCCCTCCTCATTTTTACCACACTAGAATGTAACACCCGCAGCTCGCTTCCCAGACTTTACTCCCTCCTCCCCCCGTTACTTATGGCACCCTAAAGATGCAAAGCAATAGCAGAAGATCTTGAAGGCTGACACTGTGCATGCGCCCCACCAGCCAGTTGATTGTCAGGTATCTGCCAAGCACGTGCGGTGGGAGACGAGTGTGCATGTGCAGGGGGACGCGGGGGGTCTCGTGCGCATGCACAGAGGTGCGTGGTGCACTCGTGGGGGGTGCGTGCATGCACAGGGAGGTCGCACGCACATTGCATTATGGGTGCAGACCCGTGGACCCACTTTTGGCATGCGACGACAAAAAGGTTAACCATCACTGGTATATAGGATCTCCTGCCTGAGCAGGGGGTTAGGCTGGAAGACCTCCAATTTTGTATTTATTTATTTTGTTGTGTTTATGTAGTGTATACTGGAGGTGGGGATTCTTTGAGAGCTGGATGCAATGAAATTTCATTTTTAATGTACTGTAGGCCGATTAGCGTACGTTTAAAGTGGCAATAAAGTTTTCTTAACATGGGATTTGTTTTACAACAAAATTTGTGGTTAGAAAGGGGAAGAATATTATTATTATTTAGATGAAAATATTGTTACTATTACTGATATTTTGGACTAGCTCGATACCTGTGCTTTGCTACAAAATGATGTGGCCGGGCTTAGTTTTGGGGAAAGAAAATAGTGGGGGGGGATAAAATCGTGCCTCTGCCTACCAGCATCCATCAGTATTCATCTGACTAGCGCCCTGTCAGTGTATGAGAGAGTTGAGGGCTGTTTGGCAACTGAAAGAGTATTCGCTGTGCGAGCAAAGATACAGCAAGGAGCCTGGGCGTGGCTTAGCTCAACTGTTCTGCACTAAAGTGATTTGCTGCTGTGAAACTAAAATGGAAACAGAAACTTCTCTCCTCTGCTTGTGCTTTGCATTTGGAACAGATTTCTTTTCAGGTGGGGAGGTGGAGTAGAACTCCTTAGCATCAGAGCGTGTTAATAATAATAATATACGAAATACTAATGCTCTGATGGTCATTTCGAAAAATCCTTTCTTAGTGAGCCCATAGAAGCCAAGAGGAACACACATGCCAAATTTCAAGTTTGTAGGCTTTACAGTTCTGGAGATTTTGTGATGATGCGTGAGTGGTATTTCACTTTTATAGAGAGAAAAGATTAGTAAATTGACCCAGACAATACACCGTATCATTAAGCACTTACGTAAGTTAAAGAAAAACGTACCAATAAAACATTTTTAAAAATTGACAATAAAGTTATTCTAAGTTTAAGTCTTAGGAAAGTACAGACTCAAATCCATCACTATTTACGACTGTTAACTACGATAGCAACTTCTTTATTATTATTATTATTATTTTCCTCCTGGGCAGATTCCTTACGAAACGTCCCTCTGGTGAGTCACGGTCCTCGCTCATCTCCGGCCGAGTTCAGCAGCTCCAACCAACGGTTGCTGCGGGAGCGAAAAACGTCCGCTCCTTCGCACTCCAGTCAACCCACCCTCTTCACGTTTGAGTCGCCTTCCAATCACATCCGGAGCACCCTTTCCACCAGCGCTCCTCAGGACTATCTCTTCCTACACCAGTGCATGAGCCAGAAATCAGAAAATACAAGGTAAACTCTTGGTGAATCAAATACTCCCGTTTCCCCGAAAATACAACCTACCCCGAAAGTAAGTCCTAGCTTGATTTTTACACGTGCGCCCAATATAAGCCCTATTCTCCCCCTCCTCCCCCAAAATAAGCCCTAATTAAGTTTCCATCCACTCCAGAGTGGACAGGTAAAAATTAAGCTAAGGTGGGGATGGGAAATATTTCCGGAAATCCTGGAAGTGATGAAACGGGCCCTTTTTTTGGCCTGCAAAGCCTGTAGAGGCTTCCCTCAAGCCTCTGGCAGGCCAAAAAAGGCCTCAAACAGGCCCAAAATCATCTGGGAGGCACAGTGCAGGTAAGGGGGCAGCGGGGGAATCCCACGCGCATGCGCAGGAGGCGTAGGAGTGCCACATGCACGCATTTTTTGGCACAGGAGACCCAAAAGGTTTGCCACCACTGCGCTAGACAAAATGGGCTCTCATGATCAACAGAGTAATCCTTCTTCCTCCTCTCCTTCTTTCGTTGCAGGAGCGCCAGCTTCTCTCAAGCCACCCGGTTCTTCATGAGGAGCGACCCGTCGGTTCAGAAACTGTCTCAGGAGAACGGGCATTGCGTCAACGGGCTGGGCGGGCAGCTCCACGGTTTCTACAGCTTGCCCAAACCCAACCGGCACAACTCGGAGCTCCGGGACAGCGCTTACGACTTGCCCCGAAGCTTCGGCTGCTATGCCCACACCAAATCCAGCCTCACCGGCTCCGAGACGTCGGATAGTGAGGAGGTCTACACTTTCAAGACCCCCAACAGCACCCTTTGCAAAGACTTCGGAGAACTGTCCGCTGATTCCTATGACGTGCCGGGCACCCCTCTGTCCATCTACCAGATCCCGAGGACCTTCACGCTCGACAAAAACCACAATGCCTTGGCAGTGGCAGCTTCGAGTGACGTGGTGGCGACGCCTCCCCCGAGACCTCCCAAGCCGGGGCAGGCGGAATCCCGCTGGGGCAGCCCCCAACAGCGCCTGATGGACAGTGAAGGCCTCAGCATGAGTCCAATAGTCACCACCATTCCCCGAAGGAACACCCTGCCGGCAGTGGAGAACTGCAGGTTACACCGAGGTAGCTCCATCACTGGAGGCTTTCAAGAAGAGACTGGACAGCCATTTGTCCAGAACAGTATAGGGTTTTCTGTTTGAGCAGGGGGTTGGACTAGAAAGCCTCTAAGGTCCCTTCCAACTCTGTTTCTCTGTTCTGTTCTATTTCTATTCTATTCTATTCTATTCTATTCTATATTATGTTCTGTTCTATTGTATTCTATTCTATATTCTATTCTATATTATGTTCTATTCTCTATTCTATTCTCTATTCTATTCTGTTCTATTCTATATTCTATTCTATGTTCTATTCTATTCTATATTCTATTCTATATTCTATTCTATATTCTATTCTATATTCTATTCTATTCTGTATTCTATTCTATATTTCTATTCTATTCTATATTTCTATTCTATATTCTATTCTATATTCTATTCTATATTCTATTCTATTTTACTATTCTATTCTATATTCCTATTCTATTCTATATTTCTATTCTATATTTCTATTCTATCTTCTATTCTATTCTATATTCTATTCTATTCTATATTCTATTCTATTCTAATTATTTCTATTCTAATTTCTATTCTATTCTAATTATTTCTATACTAATTATTTTTATTCTATTCTGTTCTTCTTATTATTATTACCATTCCCGATTCTGTTCCATTCCATTCCATTCCTATTCTATTCTATTCTATTCTATTCTATATATCATAAGTCAAGGGCTACCTATGCTTTATTAGTGCCATATTCTACAAATGCAAACCTTCTCTTCCTTCCTTCCTTCCTTCCTTCCTTCCTTCCTTCCTTCCTCCCTCCCTTCCTTCCTTCCTTCCTTCCTTCCTTCCATATTTTAGAAACTTGATGGGGCCAATTCCAGGCCTACTGGCACAAATGAGTTTTCTGGGCCCTTAAAAAAATATGACAATCTTATCTCCGGAGTGATGCTGTTCCATAAACGGAGGGAGTCACCACGGAGAAGGCCCTTCTTCTCAGCCCCACCAGATGGAGCTCCTTAAGAGAAAGGATACCTAACATCCCCTCCCTGCCTGCTGTGGCAGGTCGGGTAGACATTGCTGGAAAAAGAGGGTCCTTCAAAGTGTCTGGACCTGAGGCCAGATTATTTGAAGGCCCCCTTTTCCCAGTTATGTCCACCCAACACACCAGAGGAGGGAGGCAGGAAATCAGGGGTGGGGCTGATGGGGGTTTGTAGGCGTTCGGGAGATCCTCTAGGTAAGATTCTGTGCAGAACCCCCAAATCCCACTTCTGGTTGGCCCCCACCCCGCCCCGCCCCTCCCCTCCCAGGAGTCCCCACATGACCCATTTTGGAAATAGGTAAGTGCAGGGCGTGTGTGGAGGCTCAGGGAGGGTGAAAAACGGGCCTCCCGGAAGCTCGGGAAGGCCGGAAATAGGCCCGTTTCCAGCTTCCAGAGAGCCACCGGAGGCTGGGGAGGCCGTTTTTTGCCCTCCTAGAGGATTGAGGAAAGCCTCCGGAGCCCGGGGAAGGCAAAAATGCCCCCTCCCGTCCACCATGGTGCAGGAGGCCAGCTAGGCCACGCCCACCATGGCCACGCCCACCCGGCAATCAGGCAGAGAACCCTTTGCTAAAAATTTTGAAGCCCACCCCTGGAGGGAATGTTAGGTGTCCTTCTCTTAAGGTGGGCAACCCGTCACCTTGAATTGGACTATGGAGGTGAGCTACCGCTCGTTTCCCGTCAGAAGATTATTTGAGGAAGGGGCATTTTTTCCCCCCCAGCATTCCTCTTTGGTGCAGCCTCCACCTTTGTGAAGAATGGGGGAGGTGACTTTGGAGCGGTGATTCTCAGCCTTGGCAGCTTGACTGATGTGTGGACTTCAACTCCCAGAATCCCCCAGCCCGCCAGGTGTCTTCGAGTTGCTGACGTTGACCAAAGACATTGGAGTGGGCCTCGTAGAGGAACATCTCAGTTGACTTGCTCTCCTCAGGTTCACTTTCTTCCTTTTGATTCTAGCTTCTTCCTGTGAAACCTACGAGCATCCTCAGCCCAGCGTCAGTGGAGTCAGTAGCACGGGGCTATCAGCCGAGTCGGCAAATGTCGGAGCCAGTTCGTATCTGGTGAGCTTTGTGGGGCCTTCAAGAAATACCTCAAGTTGCTTGCTAGATGTCTGTGGAGATTTTCAGTCATCCACCAGGTCATGGTTGTCCCAAAGATGCTTTTTCAAAAGGCAACTGGTGTTTTTTGTTTTTCCTTGAATATGTTGGAGGAGGAGGAGGAGGAGGAGGAGGAGGAGGAGGAGGAGGACAAGGAGGGGGAAGAAAGAAGGAGAAGGAAGATGGAGAAGGAGGAGGAAAGGAGAGTGAGAGGGGCAGGGGAAGAAAGAAGGAAGGGAAGAGGAGGAAGAGGAAGAGGAGGAGGAGGAGGAGGAGAAGAAGGAGAAGAAGAAGAGAAGAAGAAGAAGAAGAAGAAGAAGAAGAGAAGAAGAAGAAGAAGAAGAAGAAGAAAGTTTTGAAAGAAAAAAACAAGAAACTCCAGTCATCATTTGAAAAAGCACCTTTGAGACCAGTTGCTTGTTAGGTCTTCTGTCAATTTTCAGAAAACCTGAAGGGCCCATTTCGGCACTTCCGGAAGGCCTGTTTTTTGGGCTCCCAAGTCTGCAGAGGCTTCCTTCAAGCCTCCGGGAGGGCGAAAACAGCCTCAAACGGACCGAAAAACAGCTGGGAGGCGCGCGCATGAGCAGTGCGGGTAAATTTGGCTGGGGCTCAAATTTGCCCACATAAATAGCTCTGCATGCCACCTGTGGCACGTGTACCATAAGTTCGCCATCAAGGCTCTAAAGCATTTGGGCCCAACGACACAGCATTGGAACTGTGGAGCAATTGTTATAATCCTGCCATTCTATTGTCCACCCAAGTGCCAAGCAAGGCAAGTCCGTTCTGCCTAGGAAAAGTGGAACATCTTTGGTTGGTGATGAAAAATGATCGGTCTTAGTGGTTGGGTAGATTTTCCTGAGAAAAGCAGTGCTGGGCTCCTGCTGGTTCAGACCGGTTCTAGTGAAACTGGCTGTTCTGACGATCATCTGGCCCTGCCCTATCTTCTCCTATATTTCCGTGTTTTTCTGCTCAGTTTATACACGCGTTCCCAGAACCGATAGTTAAACCGGTTGCAGCCCACCATTGGAGAAAGTTATTTCATAAGCTAGGGGTCTTCGGAATCTCCTTGCCTCAGTTTGATGAAGGCATCTGGAGAATCATCTCCAGAGCTTTATAGGTGGGAAGTAGTCCTTAGATATTTTGATTCTGCATGGTTCAAAGCCTCAATGTTCCTCATCAGCCTCCTAATTCAGTGGCAAAGTGAGAGGTGTAAGACAACTTGCCACGGCCAAATTGCCATTGTCAGGCTCCGAGTGCAGCAATGCTTACCTCAGAGTCCGCCATTTTGCAGGGGCTCGGTTGGGGAGGCAACCCAACAAATGCTACCGGCTGACACCGGAGTAACAATCTGCTCTGGACCGACGGGTGGGATCATACACCACGGCTTACACAGCAGATGCTGTGTGCCAAACTGTTTGGTCGATGTTTGAGCCAAGCACAGGAATCAGCTGAGGGAATGAAAGCTACGAGGAATTGTGGCTGGGGCGGGGATTGGCAGTACACATCGGGAGTACGGTGACGGGAGCGCATGGTGGGGATTATTACCCCAGGCTGGTTTGAGAGAAGAAACCAGGCAATTGGGAGGACTGGAGAGTAGGATTATGGCAAGAAGAGAATCAGATTAGAATCAGGCCGTTTCAGGAGCTCAGCTGGGTGTAGGCAGGGTTGTGGCGGTCGGTGTTATGCCGTTCTTGCCGGAGGAGAGAGTTTACTGTTTGCTGCTTGTGAAATAAACCATCATTGAACCACATTGCTAAATCCCTTCTTCGCACTGGTTAGACCGGGCCGAAGCCACGCTAGCCCGAACTTTCCTCTACACCAGGGGTCTTCAAACTTGGCAAGTTTAAGACTTTGTGGACTTCAACTCCCAGAATTCCTCCTCCAGTCATGTTAGCTCAGGAATTCTGGGAGTTGAAGTCCACAAGTCTTAAACTTGCCATGTTGGAAGACCCTTGCTCTACGCATTGAGTAGACCAGGACGGTCCTGCGGGCTGGATCCGACCACATCAAGGCTCATGAGCCTTGAGTTTGACATCCCTGGTCTAGAGTCTTAAGGACTAGAAACTTGTCTTAAACAAGCAAAGCTGAAATGGAATGGAATGTTTTCCTACATTCCTTATTCTGACTCAACTTTTATTTTTTGGTTCCCAGCAGAACAAGACTGTGGTGGCTCGCTCCCATAGCACGGACTCCGAAGACAACTACGTCCCCATGAACCCAGGTTCTTCCCTCCTGCAGAACACGGAGCGCTCCAATGACAACGGCTCCCAGCACCTCTACATCCCCATGAGCCCCGGGCCCCATCACCTGGACAGGGTGGCCCACTCCTCCGCCACCTTCCCAGCGCAGAAAGGCAGCGGCTCTCAGCCCTTGAGGCGGATGAGTGAAATCCAGCCCCCACCCATCAACCGCAACCTTAAGCCAGATCGGAAAGGTGAAGGCTGGGAGGGAGGGAGGGAGGGAGGGAGAGAGGGATGATGAAAAGAAGGATGGAGGAATGAATGGAGGGATGGATGATGAAAAGAAGGATGGAGGGGTGATGAAAAGAAGGATGGATAGATGGATAATGAAAAGAAGGATGGATGGATGGATGGATGGATGGATGGATGGATGGATGGATGGATAGATGGATGGATGATGAAAAGAAGAAAGGATGGATAGATAGATGAAAAAAGGATGGGTGCATGGATGATGGAAGAAAAGGATGTGGGGATGGATAGATGGGTGGATGCTGAAAAAATGGATGGGTGGGTGGATGGATGGATGATGAAAAAAAGGATGGATGGATGGATGGGTGATGAAAAGAGGGATGGAGGAATGATGAAAAGAGGGATGGAGGGATGAAGGGGTAGATGATGAAAAGAAGGATGGAGGGATGATGAAAAAGGATGGAGGGATGAAGGGTTAGATGATGAAAAGAAGGATAGATGGATAATGAAAAGAAGGATGGATGGATGGATGGATGGATGGATAGATGATGAAAAGAAGGAAGGATGGATAGATGATGAAAAAAGGATGGGTGCATGGATGATGGGAAAAAAGGATGTGGGGATGGATAGAAGGGTGGATGCTGAAAAAATGGATGGGTGGGTGGATGGATGGATGATGAAAAAAAGGATGGATGGATGGATGGATGATGAAAAGAGGGATGGAGGGATGATGAAAAGGATGGAGGGATGATGAAAAGAAGGATGGAGATGGATAATGAAAAGAAGGATGGATGGATGGATGGATGGATGGATAGATGATGAAAAGAAGGAAGGATGGATAGATAGATGAAAAAAGGATGGGTGCATGGATGATGGAAAAAAGGATGTGGGGATGGATAGATGGGTGGATGCTGAAAAAATGGATGGGTGGGTGGACGATAAAAAGGGATGAAGGGATGATGAAAAGGATGAAGGGATGATAAAAGAAGAATGGAGGGATGAAGGGATAGATGATGAAAAGAAGGATGGAGGGATGATGAAAAGAAGGATGGATAGATGGATAATGAAAAGAAGGATGGATGGATGGATGGATGGATGATGAAAAGAAGGAAGGATGGATAGATAGATGAAAAAAGGATGGGTGCATGGATGATGGAAAAAAAGGATGTGGGGATGGATGGATGATAAAAAGAGGGATGGAGGAATGATGAAAAGGATGGAGGGGTGATGAAAAGAAGGATGGAGGGATGAAGGGGTAGATGATGAAAAGAAGGATGGAGGGATGATGAAAAAGGATGGATAGATGGATGATAAAAAAGAATGGATAGATGGATGATGAAAAGAAGGATGGATAGATGTGGAACAAAAGGATGGGTGGATGGGGAAATGGATGGATGGATGGTTGAAGAAAAGATGACCGGAGGGATAAGTTTATGAGTGAGTGAATTAGTGGATGGATGGTGGAAGAGATGGATGGACGATTGAAGGAAGGATGGGTGGATGAGTGGATGGACGGGTGGATTCTAGAAAAATGGGCAGATTGAATGATAATGAAAAGAGGGATTGATGGATGCGGGATGAATGGATGGTTGGTTGAAGGAAGGCTGGCTGGCTGGAGGGATGGTACGATAGTTTCAATAATCTCAGCTCAATGGAGCCTTAAATAGCTCTTCAGCCTAACTATAATTCTCTTTCTCCTCAGCAAAACCAACCCCACTTGACCTCAGAGGCAATTCAGTCATCGATGAACTGCCCTTTAAATCGCCAGTCACAAAATCATGGTCTAGACCCGGGTGAGTAAAACACTGCATGGGTTTTTTAAAGAGCCAATTTGGTTTAATCATGATTACTGGAAACCAGAATACAGTGAGTTCTAGTCCCGCCTTAGGCATGAAAGTGGCTGGGCAATTTTGGGCCAATCACCTGGAGACAGTGAGTTCTAGTCCCGCCTTAGGCATGAAAGTGGCTGGGCAATTTTGGACCAATCACCTGGAGACAGTGAGTTCTAGTCCCGCCTTAGGCACAAAAAGCAGACTGAGTGGGCCAATCACTCTCTCAGCCCAAGCCACCTCACAAGGTTGTTGTTGTGGAGAAAATAGGAGGATGAAAAGGTATTTGCTATTTTCGCCAGTTTGAATTATACATACAGGGTAGTTTTTGACTTAGGACCACAGCTGCGTCCCAAATTTGCTAAGCAAGACGTTAAGTGAGTTTAGCCCCATTTTACAACCTCAGTGATTAAGGGAATCCCTGCAGTGTTAAATGAGTAACCCGGTTGTTGGCTGGGGAATTCTGGGAGTTGAAGTCCTACCCATCTTAAAGCCACCAAGGTTGAAGAACACTTCCTAAATAATTAGGAAATACATTTATGCTTTGTACGAGATCTTGACAAGCTTGAACACAGGGCGCTCTGTAACAAAATGAAATTCAAGGGTGAAAAAAGTCAGGTTCTACATTTTGGCAAGAAAACACAGTTGCCCAGGTACAGTATAGGTGGTGCCCTGCTCAATAGGAGTACCTGTGAGAGGGATCTCAGAGTCCTAGTGGACAATCGCTTAAAGATGAGCCGGCCATGTGCAGCAGCTGCCAAAAAAAGCCGACACAGTCCTAGGTTGCATAAACAGGGATTAGAATCAAGATTGCATGAAGTGTTGGTACCACTTAATAATGCCTTGGTAAGGCCACACTTGGAATCCTGCATTCAGTTTTGATCACCAATGATGTAAAAAAGAGATGTTGAGACTCTAGAAAGAGTGCAGAGAAGTGCAACAAAGAGGATTTAGGGGACTGGAGGCTAAAACATATGAAAAACAGTTGCTGGAACTGGACATGTCTAGTTTGATGAAAAGAAGGACTAGGGGAGACATGATAGGAGTCTTCCAATATCTCAGGGGCTGCCCCAAAGAAGAGGAAGGAGTCAAGTTATTCTCCAAAGCATCAGAGAAGGCAGGACAAGAAGCAATGGGTGGAAACTAATGAAGGAGAGAAGCTATTTAGAACTAAAGAGAAATTTCCTAACCGTTAGAACAATTAACCGGTGGAACAACTTTGCCTCCAGAAGTTGTGAATGCTCCAACATTGGAAGTTTTTAAAAAGATGTTGGGATAACCATTTGTCTGAAGTGGTGTAGGGTTTCCTGCCTAGGCAGGGGGTTGGACTAGAAGACCTCCAACTCTGTTATTCTATTCTAAGATACTTTGCATGGATAGTGTGAAGTTTACAGGTTGCCTAATTCTGCAACTCCTTAAACGAAGTGAAACTTTTCCTCGGATTCTGCGGCGAGGAGCAACGGCACAATTCTGGGAAGATACACAGCCGTTTAAGAATACAGGGCCAGGGTTTGCCAGATACTCCAAGGCACATTTGAGTCAAAGCACAGCCCCCTCTCTTCCCCCTAATGCTAAAATAGCCCCTGACCCTTATAATATAGTGAGCCTCACTCCCCTGGGGCTGAGCTAGCAGTCCCACCCACTAACACTTGAATGAAGCTGTCTGTTAGGCTGCAGACAATTTGTCATGCCCTAATTCAGATTATAATTCATTGTCTGAGAGGAGAAAGGATGGGTTTGTCTCTTGGTGAGGTCACCGTTGTTGAATCACCCACTGTCCACCAGCTCAGACATTGTACTAAGGCCAGAATTTGCAAACCACAGGGGTTGAATTCACACATCATCCTAAGGCAGGCCCACCCAATCCTCATATATAGCTTGGTATAAAATCGGAGGACAACCACGGTTTAAAAAGACAGAATAACAGAGTTGGAAGGGACCTTGGAGGTCTTCTAGTCCAACCCCCCTGCTCAGGCAGGGCACACTACACCATTTACCCTATATACTCTTTAAGTTTCCTCGGTTAGGCTATAGTTTACAGTTAGCTTGCTGCATTGGTAGTTCCTTGATTGTGGTATTGTTTACTTGGTTGTTAGTTTAGTGTTAATCTTGGTGTTTATCTCTGCTTACCTGGGGTATCCTTGGACCAAAATACTCGGACAACCATATTCCTGAAATGGTATGTGGTTTCCTTCTTGAACAGCAAGTTTGGACTAGCAGAGCTCCAATTTCCCTTCCGACTCTGCTATTCTGTTTATTTCCTTTTGGGTTTTATATCGTCGCTTTTGAATGGTATGTAGCTGTTGTTCATCTCAATGTGCCTGTTGATGGTCGATTTGTCTGAGTGCCAGGAATTCTCTAGCATTTTCTTGGCTTGGTCTAAGATGCTCACAGTCTCCCCGCTGAAACTATGGTTATGTCTGTCCATCTACTCCCAGCTTGGCAGATGGGATTCTGATAAGCCATGGTGGCGCTTAGAGTGGTTAGAGTGCAGTACTGCAGGCTGCTTCTGCTGACTGCCAGCTGCCTGCAATTTGGCAATTCAAATCTCCCCAGGCTCCAGGTTGACTCCGCCTTCCATCCTTCCGAGGTGGGTAAAATGAGGGCCCCAAATTGTTGGGGGGCCAGGTGCTGACTCTTTAAACAGCTTAGAGAGGGCTATGGAGCGCTGTAAAGCGGTATATAAGTCTTAAGTGCTATTCCTGAAAACCCTTTTGTGTCCTAAAGGCAGGATAAGAAGCAATGGATGGAAACTAATGAAGGAGAGAACCAACCTAGAACTAAGGAGGAATTCAACCAGTGGAACAACTTGCGTCCAGAAGTTGTGGGTGCCAACACTGATTTTTATAAGAGATTAGACAACCATTTGTCTGGAATGGTATAGAATCTCCTGAATAAGCAGGGGGTTGGACTAGAAGACCTCCAAGGTCCCTTCTGTTAGAACTTTTGTAGGACTATATATCAAATTTTTAATAGGTTATGGGCCCAGGACTAGCAAATAGGTGCAAGTTACAGCACCAGAAAGAAAACTGCAACAGGATAAAAGAAAATAGACAATAACCACAGCTACCGCAATGCTTTCATTTGCATATTTGACCACCCAGAATTCTGCTTCTAATGAGTGCAGCTGCAGTTGTTGTATAAAATATACAAAAACTGTATTCCAACACCTTCCAACTCTTGTTATCCTTGTTATCCGGATGTTCTCATTGCAGCCAGACCTTCAACTCCAACTTTTCTCAATATTGTCGTCCCACCTCAACCCAGAGCATAACCAGCACCGACTCAGGAGATAGCGAAGAAAATTATGTGGCCATGGTAAGTCTTGATAGAAGCTTCGTTCTCTTTTGGGTTTCTTCTCTCCTGCAGGGGTCGGATTCAGCCGGTTTGGACTGGTTCGGGAGAACTGGATGTTAAATTGACATCTGATTCGCCAAACCGGTAGTTGAACCGACCGGCTGGCCCCACCCACCCCGCCCCTCCCCTCCCCGGAGTCTCCACACGGCCTGTTTTGGATGCAGGTAAATGCAGGGTCCGTGGAGGGGCTCTAAGAGGGCGAAAAACAGGCCTTCCGGAAGTCCGGAAATGGGTCTGTTTCTGGCTTCCGGAAGCCCTCTGGAGCCCGGGGGAGGCCGTTTTCCTTCTCCCAGAGGCCTGAGGCAAGCCTCAGGACTCTGGGGAAGGCAAAAAAATGGCCCTCCTGGAAGTTCCCATAGGCCACGCCCACCATGGCCACACCCACCCAATCTACTGTGATGGATTGTGGTGAGAAGGTGGAGTCCTAGGAGGAAGTGGGGGAGGGAAGCGAGGAGGTAGAGGCGACTTATATCAGATATCCTGTGTGAGTGAATTCTGGGAATGGAAGTCCACAAGTGTTAAAGTTGCCCAGGACATCCTTGTTTTAAGTTTAAAGGTCATCTTCAACTTTTGACCCACAACGGAGTCCAAAATTTCGGTTGCTAAGTGAGACCGTTCTTAAGTGAGATTTTACGCCCTTTCGGTAAAGAGAATCACGGATGAGTTGTTAAAAATTAGTAACACGGTCATTAAGTGAATCTGGCTTCCCCCTTGACTTGGTTTGGCAAAAGTTCGACTCCTAGGATGCTGCAACCGTCATAAATAGGAGTCGGTTGCCAAGCGTCCAAATTTTGATGACGTCTGTGAGGATTCCGCAACGGTCAAAGGTGTAAAAAACGGTCATAATTCACTTTTTTGTAATTTTGAATGGTCCCTAAATGGAATGGTTGTAAGTTGAAGAGTGCCTGCATTTATTTCCAGAGGCTCTAAAATCTGGTTTCAAAATTTTGACACGGGTCTCAGAGGCCTGAAAACTGAATAAAAGACAAGAAAATTCTTTCCGTTGAGATTCTGTGGGCATCTGGAAGTAAACAAGGCAATAGCTTGCGTAGAGGCAGTTCTCGACTTACGACCATTTTGTTTGGGCGACTGTTCAAAGTTATTTTCAAAAGTGACTTGTCAGTTACTGAAAAAAAAGTGACAAGGGTTTTTTCACCCTTGCAATCACTCCAGCATCGACATGGTCACGAGATTAAAATTTGGATGCTTGGCCATTGGCATGTATTACATATTCATCCCATAATTTTTGTGAACTTTGACAAGCAAGATGTGATGACCCAAAGGAGTGTGGCACAACGGCAACATAGTCAGATAATCAGTAGGAATCCCTTTATTAGCTTCAACTTTGCCCCCAATGTCCTGGTTATCTTCTGGCTGGAGAAAAACTCTCCCAGGAACAGCCTTTGGCTGCAGAGAATCAAGTCTGAAACGTGGTCATCACAAACTGTAATTATAAGTCCAATCAACGCAAAATGAGGCAAATCCGGCAGGGCAAGAGAAGAAATTCCAGATGTGAAGGTTGGGAGGATGCCAAGAACACAGATAACCAAAGTCAACACAAGATAAACTCACGTTTGTTCCCAGCAGTGCGGTGTCTGGCACCGCACTCAGAATGCATCTCTTTTAAGCTCTCTTCCCAGCTCTGGCTAATGAAGGGAATCAGGGCCCTTTCCTCCCCTGTAAGCCATGCAACCCACATTGCTTCCTTCTCCTTTCCTCCATGCATATTCTAGGATGAAGAGGGGGTGGGCCTGGGTCTTCCTCTGAACCCCGTCTCCCTTGTCCTACCTCTGCCCAGCCCTTCCCCAGGTTCCTCCACAGCCAACAGAGCCACACTCCTACTCCCTGTCAGCTGTTCGTCTTCCTCCTCAGATTCAGACCCCGACAAGAGGATGACAAAACAGGGGAGCCAGATTCGTTTAACAACCATGTTACTCACTTAACAACTGCAGTGACTCACTTAACAACTGTAGTAAGGACGTTCATAAAACGGGTCGAAATTCAACTGTCTTGTTTACCAATGGTGAACGTTTTGCTCAATTATGGCCGTAAGTCGAGGATTACCTGTATACGAATGCTTCTTTTATACTTTTATGAATTTCTACACGAAGGTGCTTTTAGTCTTGGAATTAATGGGGAAGGGACCTGACCTCTTGCAGAAGCAATAGGGATCAATCTTTTATGCAGATTTTGAGCTGATTGTTAGAATGAGTGTTTTTGCTGCTGCTTGACTGATTGTTCCTAATTGCTTTAATTTTAGCAAAACCCGGTTTCTGCATCTCCCATTCCAAGTGGGAAAAGTAGCCCGGCCCAAAAGAAGAGCACCACAAGCGTCGATTACCTGGCTTTGGACTTTCAGCCAAGCTCACCTGGGCCCCACCGAAAGGTACGATCTGGATTCTGAAATCTTTTGCGCGAATCCCAAGCGCCAAACTGTAGACAAGACCTGTTGACACGGGACAACAGGGTGACGTGCAATCGAACGGAAACTCTGATCTAACGGTGAAGGCTAGAATCCAGGAAAACCAGGAGACAGCGAGTTCTAGTCCTGTCTTAGGCATGGAAGGTGATTGGGTGACTTTGGGCCAATCACCAAGTCGGAGTAAGTTCTAGTCCCACCTTAGGCACGAAAGCTGATTGGGTGATTGGTTTGGGCCAATCACCAGGAGACGGTGAGTTCTAGTCCTGCCTTAGGCACAAAAGCTGACTGGATGAGTTTGGGCCAATCACCAGGATACAGTAAGGCAGGACTGGAACTCACGGTTTCCTGGTGATTAGCCCAAGGTTACGCAGTTGGATTTCATTCCTAAGGCGGGATTAGAACTCATGTCTCCTGGTTTCTAAGCCATCACCTCAACCACTACACCAAACTAGCTCTACACGTAATTGCTTCTTACCGAAGTGGAGCATGTTTAATTAAAATGTTCATTTCACTGCATCTCCGATAACATAAATTCAGTACGATCTTTTCTAAGTTCCTCTTTCTTGTTGAAAAGGAGGTGCTGTGTTGAAGCTATAGAAATTGTTGTTGTTTTTTTAATCTCTCCTATTTCTTTATCAGTTAAATACAAAATTGAGGGGAGGGGAATCAAAAGAAAATCTTTTATTGAGAAGGTTGTACGGTATTTTGGTGTTTCGCGGCAGCCTTTTTCAAGCTTGGCAACTTTTAAGACTTGAGGACTTCAAGTCCCAGAATTCCCTTAGCCAGCATGTCTGCCTGGGGAATACTGGGAGTTGAAGTCCACGAGCCTTAAAGTTGCCAAGTTTGAAAAACATGGGGTTTACATTGCAAAGGCAAACCATGACAAGTCTGGAAAGTCCTTCCATCTTCTCTCCTCTCTTCTCTTTTTTTTTTTTTTTTTTTTTTTGTGTGGCCAGCCCTCTACGTCGTCCATTGCTTCTGACGAGAAAGTCGATTACGTGCAGGTGGACAAAGAGAAGACGCAAGCTTTGCAGAGCACGATGCAGGAATGGACCGACGTCCGGCAGTCTTCTGAACCCAACAAGACAGTGAAGCAGTAGCCAAGAGGAGACACGGTGGAGAAACCATGGAGGCTTCTAAGAATCTAGGAGAGACGATCCATTTGTCTCTCGGGCTGAACCTTCTCTTGGTCATTCTGCGGAGGCCGTTCCAGAAGACAAGAACAGAAGAAGAACATTTGGCTGAAAACTTGCAAAGCCATTTTTCAGTGATGAGGTTAGCTGCTGGCTCTGTTCTGAGGAATTAGTGAACCGACACTGGCTTCTCGTCCACCTGCCAGTATCCAAACCTTCCTCGATCCACTGTCAACCTGCAGATCTCTATTTTTGCATCCAACACCTGCCCTTTGCCAGTTTCCTGCCGTCGGTCGGAACTTTCAGCCTGATTTTGGCCTCCTGGTTCTGCCTTTTAGAGATGATGATGATGATAATAATAATAACAATAACAGCAACAATAATAATAGTAGTAATAATAATAATAACGGCCAGCTACTCATCCTAAGTGGGTTTGATTTTCAGCCGTCTCTTTACGGAGCTGTCTTAGCTGTATCACTTCACAAAAGAGCGAAGAAATCTCCAAGCGATGCCTTTATTTTCGCTCTTTATGTAAACCGCCAACATGCGAATTCCTTAAACTACGCCATGGTCCTTGAGAGGACGAGCATGTCAAGAAACAATCGCTGTTCACCGGTATAAATCAGCTTTTGAAATGCATTACTCTCAAACTGAAAATAATTCCTCGTCCGCCATCCTTCCCCCTCAACAAGAAAAAAAAAAAATCCTTCCTAATTCTTTCTGGGGAATTTTAAGAATGGGATCCTCTCTGGATGTTTTTTGCAATAGTTTCCTCTTTGTGGAATATATGATTATCGGTGTCCGAGATCTTACAATAGTTGAATCTGTGTTGGGCCGTATTTGGTACCTGGTGTGTGGTGTGTAGGACAGCATTTGATGTTGGACCCTTAGAGCGATGGTTATAAAAGCCTTGATATTTAAAAGCCCATCTACTCTGTGTTTGAAGCTGCATTTGATGCCTGGTTACCTATCTCAAAACACTCCTAATTTGAAGCAAATCTTCATTTTCAAAATAAGAACATGGGGACGCCGTGCAGGAGGTTAGCAAGCCAGCGTTCGAGACCCGAGAGCTGCTGTGGGATGGGGTTGAGCTCCTGTCCTTCGCTCCAGCTCCTGCCGGGGACATGAAAGGAGACTCCCCAACTGGGCATCTCCAGGGTGACAGTGATGTCACCGGCTAATCCTTCGAACCCAGACACGAGTGCAAAAAATAATTATAATAATCAAAATGCATTGTTGAATTTGGAGTGTCACGGTTTAAAAAGCTGACTGATTCACACAGCGCATTAATCCAGGTTCAAGTAAAGGTGTAGCAGGTGCACTTGTGTGTTATGCTAGAACACATTTTGTGTTTGCTTAGATGGGGTTGTGGTTTTTTTTTCCCCTTCTGGTTTAGGACTGAGGTGGAGGACCGTAGCACCTTCATGATTTGTGGACTTCAACTCCCAGAATTCCTGAGCCGACTGGCTCAGGAATTCTGGGAGTTGAAGTCCACATGTCGTAAAAGGGACATCGCTTCCCCCCCCAGCCCAGTTTAGGATATTGTGAATTGGGGTGTTGGGAGGATTGGGCTTCTGGCCCCGTGTGATTTGTGAATTAGATCATGATTGGGTTTGGCTTTCAGAGTATTGTGTGAATGTCGTTATAAGGCAGAGGGAAAGAGACATAGCCCTGAGCAACGGACTTCTATGTTACTATTATTCTGCAATACAGATAGTCCTCGACTTACGGCCGCAACTGAGCCCAAAATTTCCCCCTGCTTAACAATACAGTTGTCAAGTGAAGTTTGCTCCGTTTCATGACCTACCTTACCACCGTTGTTAAGTGAATCCCTCAGATTGTTAAATTAGTAATCTGGTTGTTAAGTGAATCTGGCTTCACTTGTCAGAAGGTCAAAAAAGGAGATCCCATGACCCTGTGACATTGCGAGAGTCATAAATAGGAGCCAGTTGCCAAGCGTCCGAATGTTGATCCCATGAGCGTGGGGATGCTGCAGCGGTCGTAAGTGTGAAAAATCGGTCATCGGTCACTCTGTTCCAGTGCTGTTGTAACTTCGAATGGTCCCTAAATGAATTATCGTAACTCGAGGACTGCCTGTATCATCAGCTTATCTTCTCCTAAGATCTTTGTTGTTGCTCTCTGCTAATTCCTCATCCAAGGAAGTTTCCATAAGTTCGTTTCTTCAATGCCCTAACTTCGCATCGATCTGTAAGACTCAAAATTACTTTGATATTTGCTTACTGGGTAGATTAAGATCTGTTTGGGGGCAACCGAACGCGCTCTTATCACTTGTGGCGTTGTTAAGCGTTGGAGATCTGTTGGCCATCTCATTTAGACATGCACTGTAGAGTTTGTTCAAAAAACAAACAATCCAAAATTTTGCTTTGCTTTATCGATATACACCAGGACAAACCTCAGTTCATAAGCCTACTTCCTGTTTTAGAGCTGTATCCAAAAGGATGGATGGTCCAATCCTTAAACAACCTGTGCAGGTTTAATCCAAGGTGCTTCCCCTCTTCCCCCACAGAAGTGATCTTAGGACTTCCATTCAAATGCCTTTCCTCTCGCGCACCAGCCTGTTTTTCTTTTCCGCCTCTCTCTCTTTGCAGAGTTCCGAGTTCAGGTTTCTGCTGGTTTACCAATGAAAATCCTCTGTGCCAGGTTCACACAACCTGCTGAGCTCAACTCTGACTGGCTATTTCCTGGCTCCATGAATAGTTTGGTGAGCTTTGCGAGTTCCAACAGGAAGAGGAATTCACATAGCCACCATTGAATTAACCACGGTTTGCTGGCTCGCGCAAACCTAGCCTACAGGATGGCCCTGTACTTTGTGACTGTTAAAATAATTCTACCTTGACAAAAGGATTGGTCTTAAAGTCTGCATAGCTCTCTCTGGTAATTCCACTTAGGCAAAAGGGCAGGGGTGGAATTCTACCGGTTCGGATTGGTTCGTGCAAACCGGTAGTGCCGAAGATCAGCTGTGAGGGAACCATTTTGCTCCAACGATCAGCTGTTGGGCCTGTCCGCCTGCTCTGGCTCTAATCTGTGCTTTATTTCCGGCTTTTCCAGTTCAGCTGATTTGCTGCGCATCGGCTGTTTTACACACACCCTTATAGCAGAAGGTGAGTTGTAAGCAAGCATACGTGAAAAACATACGTTTAGTACGCACAAGTGCAAAGCACTCGCTCACCAAACCGGTTGTTACACCGGTTGAATCCCACCCCTGCAAAAAGGCAGTTTCCCTCTGTTTGAATTTTGATCACATGACCATGGCTGCAACAGTCGTAAGTGTGAAACACGGTCATAACTCACATTTTCCAGTGCCGTTGTAAATTTGAGCAGTCACTAAATAAACTATTATAAATCAAGGATTAGTTGTAGAAGGTCAGGCTGATTCTGGGAGTTGAAGTCCACAAATCTTAAAGGAGCCAAGGTTAGAGAGCCCTCTACATGGTTACTTACTAAAGGTTCAATCTTTCCTCTGAGTTTCCCTCACCCTAACCCAGAGATTTTTAAACATTGTGGTGCCATCACCCCGGAAAAATAAACTTAAGTGAACTATCCTATATACCTGTGTTTCCCTGAAAATAAAACCCAGTCTCATATATATACGTATGTATGTATGTATGTATGTATGTATGTATGTATGTATGTATGTATGTATATATATACATATATATGTATGGATCTTTGGTTATTCGGGTTTTCTCCCGCGTAAAATTGGAAGTATCTAGGCGACGTTTCGATGAAGTCTCATTCATCATCTTCAGGCTTGTGTCTTCGGCTCTGTGCTTCTCATAGTAAATTACAGACACAAGCCTGAAGATGATGAATGAGACTTCATCAAAACGTCGCCTAGATACTTCCAATTTTACGCGGGAGAAAATCCGAATAACCCTGTGCGCGTCGCTCCTGGTCTCCTTTTTGCTGTCAGAGGCCTTCAGGAACTTCTTCTACTGTGGCCGGCAAGGCTTTCCTGGAGGCCTCTGCAGCCAGTAACAGAGCTCTGGATCGATCCAAAGCTTTGCTCTCACTCCAGAGGCCTTCAGGAAAACCTTGCCAGCCTTGCCGGGTGCAGAAGAAATGGGCCCGTGAGGCAGGTGTTGGGGTGTGTGAGGCCTGGCTACAACTGTCCGAAGATAAGTAGTAGGACAGCTCCACCACCACCCTATCCCCACCCTTGCTTAATTTTTAACCCGTCCACTCTGGAGGGGGCAGGATCTTAATTGGAGCTTATATTGTAAAATGTGTAAAAATCAAGCTAGGACTTACTTTCAGGGTAGGTCGTACTTTCGGGGAAACGGTTTATAAAATAAATTATTTGATTGAGGTTAGGGTTGGGCAAGAAAGAAATAGTCCAATTTTAATCATTAGGTATTACGATGCCAAATAGAACAAGCAGAGGTATTTAAAGTCCAGCTTGAGTGCTGATAAACCTCACGGACACATTCATTTCCTAGTGGTGCCTCATCCAGCTCTGATTTGGCTTAGCTTCTGACCCCCACATAAAATCAACACTGCCTTCTCCAGGACGCTGATAGAAGGGTACAACTACATAAAACACAGGTAGTCCTTTACTCACGGTCACAAGCGAGCCCAGAGTTTCCATCGCTAAACAAAAGAGTAGTTGCCTGAGTTCTGTCCCCTTCTCCAAGCTTTCTTGCCGCCATCGTTAAAGTGAATCCCTGCAATGGTGAAGCTAGTCACACGGTCGTTAAGCGAATCCTGGCTGCCCCCAAGGATTTTGCTTGTCAGGTCGTACAAAGGGGATCGCAGCACACCCTCTCCCCGGGACACTGCAACTGTCATAAATATGAGTCAGTTGCCAAGCGTCACATGACCCTGGGGACGATGCAAGTCATAAATGTGAAAAATTGTGATGTCGCTTTTTTTTCCAGTGATGTCGTTAACTACTTTTATTTTTCCCGCCAGTAATCAGAACTGGGTCGTAAGTATCTTTGGAAGGGGTCCATCATAATTTTGAATAGTCACCGTGAGGACGATGAACCAGTGAAACAACTTTCCTCCAGAAATCATGGGTGCTCCCATCACTGGAGGTTTTTAAGAAGAGAATAGACAGTCGCTTGTCAGAAATCGTATAGGTCAGTGGTGGCTAATCTTTTTGGGCTCCTGTGCCAAAAATTGTGCGTGCACTTGTGCGCTCACGTGCCAGCACTCAGAAGGCAACATGCGCCCCTCCATGCCCCTATACATGCACACACAATCCACCCCCTGCCACCCCCTAACCTGCACTGCGCCACACATCTGATTTTCAGCCAGTTTGAGGCCTTTTTCGGCCTCCCAGTGGCTTGAGGAAGGCTTCTGCAGGCTTTTCAGGCCGAAAACTTTGTTACTTCCGGTATTTCTGGAAAAACAGGAAGTAATGAAACGGGGCTAGTTTTCGGCCTGCAAAGGCTGCAGAATCCTGCAGAAGTCTTCCTCAAGCCTCTGGGAGTCCGAACAAGGCCTCAAACAGGCCGAAAATCAGCTGTGAGGCGCATGCATGTGCAGTGAAGTAAGTTTGCCTGCAGCTCACGTGCCGACACAAAGGCCTCTGCGTGCCACCTCTGGCACGCGTGCCATAGGTTCACCATCACGGGTATAGGTTCTCCTGCTTGAGCAGCGGGCTGGACTAGAAGACCTCCAAGGTCCCTTCCAGCTTTTTTTTCTATTCTATTCTACTCTCTAAGCAACTGGTCATAAGTGTAGGACTACCCTCCAGCGATGGGCACTTCTCATTCTGAAGTTTGCAGTTCTTGCAACCTCTCTTCCAATATTTGAGGGGCAACCACAGAGAAGGAAGATGATCAACCTATCTCCAAAACTTCCGTGGGCAGGACAAAAAAATAAAGGGGGGAAGATCATTAAAGAGAGAAGCAACCTAGAACTAAGGAGAAAATTTCCTAACAGCGGGAATAATTTATCCGTGGGACAACTTGCCTTCTGAAGTTGTGGGTGCTTCATCACTGGAGGCTTTTAAGAAGATTTTAGACAACCGTTTGACCAAGCTGGTATATATAAGGTCTTCTGCCTTGGATTAGAAGAGGGGTGCGTGAACTTCAACTCCCATAATCCTTCAGCCAGCATGGGACGCAACTGATGCATGGTACCTGGGGAATTATAGGAGTTGAAGTCCACACATCTTAAAGTGGTCGAAATTGGTGTAGAACAAGTAAGAGATACTCCTAATTGGATGGTTGGGCCCATCTTGAGGAAATGATCTTAAAAAAAAAAAACAACAGCTGGAGGGTGGCCATTCAAAAACATCTAACTGTCCCACTTCCATGTTACTTTGTCACCCTTGGGTCACATTAAGATGAGAGGACTTCTCCACCACAATTGGCCAGAGTAGATAAAGTTTCCCATCATTCTTCATACTCTGCAATCTCTTGACCTGTGAAGTCAGCAGATCAAAGAGTTTCATGTCTGCCCTTTTCATCCCAGCCCAGAAATGCAAAAGTTTGAGGTGTAGGTGCCTACATAGGGCCAGAGAAGATGATAGGATGCCTCAATTGAATAGGAGGTAACGTATTTGGGGTGATGAAACGTCTTCAAGAAAACCACCAAGCTCTGAGAACAACAAGGACCCTTCTCGGTTGAGTTGTTTTTTGGGGAGGCTCCATTATAGCTGAGCATCCACAGCAAAACCTGCTGTCAGGATTCTGGCCCTTAACCCCATTTAAATCATGAGTCTCGAGCCAAACTTCCAAAACTTCAAAAGGATTTATTGGGAGTTAACATATCCAGCGTTGCCTGGGTGTAGCTGACTCTAGGACACATAATTCACTGTCACCCTTGACCCTGGTTTTCCCTCCACCCCTCTGGGTGTATTCATATTCTCCAATGGGACACATCCATAGCCAAGAGTCATCAATCGTGCTCTCCAGTTAGAATTTTGTGCGGGCAGAAACTTCAGTCGCCTAGTTGCTATCTTTGAAAACATTCATGGAATGCACTTTCGATTTCCAAGCTGCTGCACTGCCCCCCCTCCCTTTCTGTTGGCAACTCTAAAAGACCATAGAAATATTTTATGAGTTGACGCCTACCCAATTAGAAGACCTTCTGAAGGGCCACCTTTTCCTGACCATCATGGGCATCAGAGGACCAGATTACAGTCTTTAACTTTACTTTATGGTCGTTGCACCTCATACAACAAAATTAAATGGCATCTTCAGTATACATTATACATAAGAAAAAACTATAAAAATAAAAGAAAAACACACATCCTTCACACAGAATAGAATAGCATAGCCTGGCATAGAATAGGGAATAGAATAGAAATAGAAAATAGAAAATAGAACAGAACAGAATAGAATAGAATAGAATTAGAATAAGAGAAAAAATAGAATAGAAAACAATAGGATAGGAAAGGAATGAAATGGAATAGAATAGAATAGAATAGGAATAGAATAATGGAATGAAGAATAGACTAGAATAGGAATAGAATAATGGAATGAAGAATAGAATAGAATAACAGAGTTGGAAGGGACCTTGGAGGTCTTCTAGTCCAACCCCCTGCTTAGGTTGGTTTTTAATTGAATCAAAAACCTTCAACTTGCAATAATTCATTTAGAGACTTTTCAAGGTTACCGTGGCTCTGGACTATGACCATTTTTCATATGACCGTGGCTGCATCCCCACGGCCACATGATCAAACTTTGGACTCTTGACGAGTAATCACCTCCGTTATGACGGTTGCAATATCCCAAGTCATGTGACCTCCTGACAAGCAAAGTCATCAGGGAAGACCAGATTCACTCAACCACCGTGGGACTAACCTAACAACCGCAGCAATTTGTTTAACCACGATGGCAAGGAAGCTCGTAAAATGGGGCAAAACTCAACTGTTGTTGTTTTTTGCTTAACAATGGAAATGTTGGCCTCCGTTGTAGTCCAGGACTACCTACACAGATCGACAAAATATGTTTTTCCACCCCCACTAAAGACAGGGATCAGACACGAGGGCTTCACGTAACAGGAGGGTTGTAGCATGGACCAGATTTGTGTCACTGTTTAGGTAGTAAGAGAGGTGTGTTGTTGTTTTTTTGACAAAGAGTCTCGTGTCTTTTTTGTCCAAGAAACGACAAAGTTGATTATTTGGCTGTGAATGTCCTACGTTGAATGATTGGCAAGACAGTGTGTGCAGGGATGCGCTTCAAAAAAAATTAGCAACCGTCTCTCTGCCTGGTTGCTGGGTGGGCGTGGCCATGGTGGGTGTGGCCTAGTCAGCCTCCTGCACCACTGCGCGGGGACCGTTTTCACCCTCCCTGGGCTCCCGAGCCTCCAAGAGGGCAAAAACGGCCTCCTCAGCAGTGGCGGGATTCAAAAATTTTTACTACCGGTTCTGTGGGCCTTGCTTGGTGGGCATGTCAGGGGAAGGATACTGTAAAATCACATTCCTTCCCCACCCCACTAACCTGCTTTCCAGCTCTGTTCTCCTGGGCAGGGCAACCAAAGGAGACCCAGCCAATCAGCTAGGACTCGAGAGGCGGAGGATAGATGGGGGCGGGGCCAGTCAGAGGTGGTATTTGCCGGTTCTGTAGAACCGGTAGCGGAAATTTTGAATAATTTGGGGAACCAGCAAATACCACTTTTAGCTGGAGATTTTACAATATCCTTCCCCTACCACGCCCATACCCATAGTAAAAAAGTTTGAATCCCACCACTGTGGTCTTTGCAACTACTGGTTCCACCGAACCAGATGTAAAATTAACATCCGGTTCATTTGAACCGGTGCGAACCGGTAGCACCTCATTTTTTTCTCTCTCTCTCTCTGTGTTTTCCCCTCTGGGTGTAAGTGGAGGGAGCGATGTTTATTTCTTTACAAAAATCCTCTTTTGCAAAGTTATATATATATATATATATATATAAATAGATGTACAGTATGTTTTTGTCTTGTATTAGTATTTGAATGTTCCTCCTTCTTTTTTAGCCACTGTGGATTCCATTTCCTTAAATTATTAATTTATTCCATGTGAGCTGCAGTTGAAAGACGATGACAATCGTCCTGCAAAACCGAAGTTGCGCTTAACTTAGTTACTTACTTTAAATTAACCACTTGCTGTTAATAAACGTGATATATGACTAAAAAAGAAATGCACTCTGTGTGTTTAATCGTCACAATTATGGAGCAAACCGCTCCGGAATGGGTTGGTTCTAATTCTCGGTAAGCAATAGTTTAGCGAACAACTTTTCATGTTTGCACAGTGATATTATGAGCATCCTTGTAAGAGCAGATGTTGGAATACCAGGTAGTCCTCGGCTTACGACCAACAACGGACCCTGAAATTTATGTGGCTGAAGGAAGACATTTTGTTAAGTGAGTTCTGCCCTATTTTACGACTTTTCTTGCCATAGCTGTTCAATGAATCACTGCCGTTAAGTTAGTCACATTGTCAAGCCTGAAATTGACACAAGTGTAGCCATTTTAGTTAGTCTTAGTATATATTCTTTTTCTTACTTTCTCCGTGGCAATGGTCGTAAGTGTGAAAAATGGTCATAAGTCCCTTTTTCCAGTGCCATTACAACTTGGGTCACTAAATGAACTGTTGTGGTATGGTTTGCAAGTAGCAGGTGTGGACGGCTGAGGAGAGCGAGGACTCAGATGAGGGGCCAAGACCATTAGGGAGTGGACTGCTGCCTTTAGAGATTGTGGGGGCTGGCAGCAGCGATGAGGTTCCCAAGGAGCCTGTGCCAAGTGCACATGCATGTAGGATCACGCATTGGAAAGAGCAGCAACAACAGCACGGGCGACTCGGGAGTAAGGCTGCAAGGTAATGGCCCCTCCTTCAAGAAGATAAAAGCCAGCTGTGAAATGAACATACTTTGCAGAAGGCAAAGACATTTTGAAACTCCAGCCTCGTGGACATTCCAGTATCCTGAGTTTGTATTTGAAGATTCTTGTATTGCAAATTATTTCTTGTCTGTTATCTTTTGGCAAGTTTTGCACAGTTTGGCAAGGCTTGTGCTTATCACAGCTAATTATTTTGCAAAAGCATTACAAAGTTTCTGTTCCTTTTGGATTGTGTTTGATTTGTTGGAAAAGGGCGTGGGTCAGAACATGTTGTAAGTCCAGGACTACCTGTTATATAATAATATCCAGCCCACAAAACTGGAGAAAATGAAGTCAACACACTTCTTTATTGGCTGACAATAAACTAGGGAAGTTTGACTGTTTAAGCCTTTTTAAATCCTGAACTTATGACCACAAGTGACACCCGTCTCGCTTAGCCAAAGAATAGAGGGGGGCGGGACCAGTCAGAGGTGGTATTTGCCGGTTCTCCAAACGACTCAAAATTTCTGCTACCGGTTCTTCAAAACCGGTCCGAACCGGATGAATACCACCTCGGCCATGCGTACATGCCTACACAACTTCACATCCCTATGGGTTCAGTCTTCCACAAGTCCCAGTTTGCCCCTTGAGAAAATTCATCGCCCAACCTTACACAAAGGAGGTCACAATGAACGTTGCCCCCCCCACCTTTCAGGGAGGACGCTTCCTCAAAATGGCGGCTTGGTGGGCCTCAAAAGTTGAAGCCACGGCAGCTTCTTCTTCTTCTTACTTCCAGGAAGTGCACTTTTATGACAGGTTGAGGTCACCCCAGTCACGCTTGCTCCAGAAAACATCATTTTCCACTGTTTCGAGGAAGAATAAACAACGATCCTTCTCTGCCACCAATTCTGGTTAGACTTCCAAGGCTACAAGGTCGAGGTGAAGGAATCCTGATATTTGTTGTTTGAAGCGTTAACCGTTTACTTTGGGAACAAGGACTAAAAGACCAGCCCGTGGAAGGACCCTGATCCTCCTCCACCGGAGTCATGGCTGTAGCCCCCTGAGGCACCTTCATCATCCTCGTGGTCATCTCTGTCAAGATCTTTCCACCAAACGGAAGATTTAGGCAAAGCTGAAATGTAAGCCTTTCGACTTCTGGCTTGCTTTTCTTGTTCCTGTGGGTGAAAAAGAGAGAGACACACCCGGACAAAAACCACACACACACACACGTATACAAGGGCACACACAAAACCCAGTTCAAGCAAGCCCCTAAAACTCAAGTTAGTAAAACGGGGATAGGGTGTGTGTGGAACTAACTGGGAGGAAGTCCCAAATACGCTTTTTCTGGAGGCAACTGGACTTTCTTGTTGTTTTTTGTAGAAGTTTCACTTCTCATCCAAGAAGCTTCTTCAGCTCTGGATCATGGGGAATGGAAGGATTTATAGTCCTTGCAGACAGCTGGTCATTTGCATCCTTTTATAGGATCATTGAGGCCACTTGGAGGTTTCTCTGTGTCCTCAGAGTCACCTGAGTGGTGCTCCTGGAGTAGTGCAGACTACAGGAACCAGGAGCACCACTCAGGTGACCCCGAAGGCATAGATAAACCTCCAAGTGGCCTCAACTACCCTCTAAAAGGATGCAAATGACCAGCGGTCTGCAAGGAATATAAATCCTTCCGTTCCCCACCATCCAGTCAGAGATGAAGAAGCTTCTTGGATGAGAAGAGAAACGTCTTCAAAAAACAACAAGAAAGTCCAGTTGCCTTCTGAAAAAAAGCGCTTTTGGGACAACCATGGCCAAGATGACTGAGAATCTCTACAGGCTTTTAGCTGTACAATTTGGAATGAACACCTTTTGAATGGCGTGGGACTGGGACTGGATTTCCAGAGGAAAAATTGCAGACTACAGGAACAAGGAACACTACTCAGGTGACCCTGAAGACACAGATAAACTCCAAGCAGCCTCAATGACTCTCTAAAACTTGGCAAGTTTAAGACTTATGGACTTCAACTCCCAGAATTCCTGAGCTAATATGATTGGAGGAGGAATTCTGGGAGTTGAAATCCGCAAATCTTAAAGCTGTCAAGTTTGAAGACACCTAATATACAGTATTTATCTTCTTTCTCTATCACTATATCTCTGTCTGTCTATCTATCTCTATCTATCTCTCTATCTTCCTACCTATCTACCTATCATCTATCTATCATCTATCAATGCCAAGGGCCTTCAAACTTGGCAAGTTTAAGATTTGTGGACTTCAACTCCCAGAATTCCTGAGCTAACATGACTGGAGGAAGAATTCTGGGAGTTGAAGTCCACAAGTCTTAAAGCTGTCAAGTTTGAAGACCCCTGATCTACAGTATCTATCTTCTATCTCTATCTCTATAGAGACAGAAGATAGATACTGTCTGTCTGTCTGTATCTATCTGTCTATATCTATCTATCATCTATCTATCTATCAATCATCTATCTATCTATCTATCTATCTATCTACCTATCATCTATCTATCATCTATCTATGCCAAGGGCCTTCAAACTTGGCAAGTTTAAGACTTGTGGACTTCAACTCCCAGAATTCCTGAGCTAACCTGACTGGAGGAGGAATTCTGGGAATTGAAGTCCACAAGTCTTCAAGCTGCCAAGTTCGAAGACCCCTGCGCTAAAAGGATGCAAATAACTAGCTGTCTGCAAAGAATATACATCCTTCCATTCCCCACTATCCAGTCAGAGCTGAAGAAGCTTCTTGGAGAAGCATAAATGTCTTCAAAACAAAAAAACAAGGAAGTTCAGTTGCCTCCAGAAAAAGCACTTTTGGGACAATCATGAGCTGGAGGACTGAGAATCTTTACAGACTTTTAACTGGGAGGAAGAAAAGAAAAAAAACCCCAAAGAAATGAGTCCAAGGTGATGGGACACCCTGTTACCTGCAAGAATAAGATGTTATCCTTTGCGATGGCATCCATCAAGTTTTTATCCAGAGAATGTAAGCTTCCGTTTGTCCATCCGGGCTCTGGACTGGCTCCGTTTGAGGCCCGCCTCGCTCTCTGTCTATAGAACAGCAGATAAGTCGTGTCCTTCGGCAGGAAGGACGTCACGTTGCTCACAGATTCAAAAGATGAGAAGAAGACCCTGGTGTCATTAAAGATGTACCACTGGATCTCCACATCTGTAGACTTCGCTGAAGCCATGTTCCAAGTGGTATCCTTACAAAGGTTCTCCGTGGCCGGATCTTCACATTCCCTGGCGTAGCAGTAGTAATGGCCGCTTTCTGAGGAGACCCCGGAATGGACCACCACGCTACAGAGATCGTACACCACTGAGGAGAAGTCCTTGCAGGGCGAAGCCCATCCTGGCGTCCTTGCTTGGTCAGGAGACACCACGACCGGCAGCTTCAGTATCAACGGGACCGAGACGTTGTCAAGGATCTTCTTCCTTCTCATCGTTCCTAGGTCAAAAGAGAACCTCAACAGGGTGAGGATGAGGTAGTGGGGTCCCTCCGTCAGCTCGGTCAACTTCTCGGCGTCCTGAAGGGAGGCACAGTTCTCACAGTGGTACCTGTTCTCGTCGGTGAGCATCTCAGGTGATAAGAAATAATTGATCAAATCCGGAACAGATCTGGAAGCCCGACAGCCAGAAATCTGCTTGTGTAAATCCAGGTGAGATTCTTTGATGGCCTTCACGTCAACGGCGTCTCGCTCCGACGTCAAGGGGAAAGAGGTCTCTTCCAAGGTTGACCCAACTGCTTCCACAGGTGAGTGTTTAGAAGGATTCTCCTCAGGGGCCCTCAAGATCCCTGGCCTAGCTGGCAAATCCTTTTGCTTACTTTGAGTCTGGATCCTTGACGGAGAGATCTCAGGACCTCTTTCTTCTCCAGATCCAATCAACGCACTGCTGAGAAGTCCAGCCTTGTGGTGGTCATCCGCTGGGGGAAAGGCCAAGGAGAGATCTGTGAAGGCTTCCTCCCTGGACGAGACCTGTAGGCACTTCAGACAACGGATCTTGGTCTTAATTTTGCCGCCAAACATTTCTTCCACCAGGGTTTTGCTGGCGGAGGGAAGCCTGTCCAAAGGGGACACCAAGGAACATGCCTTGAGCTTCTGGCAGATCCTTCTACCTGTTCTCTCTTCCTCGTGAAGACTTTGGGGAAAAACAAAGAGATACTTAGATCAGGGGTGGAATTTTTACTACCGGTTCTGTGGGTGTGGCTTGGTGGGAGGTGGCATGGTATGGCTTGGTGGGCATGGCTTGGTGGGCCTGGCAGGGGAAGGATACTACAAAATCCCCATTCCCTGCCCACCCCACTAACCTGCTTTCCAGCTCCGTTCTCCTATGCAGGGCAACCAAAGAAGACCCAGCCGATTAACTGGGACTTAATGGGAGGCAGAGAATGGAAGGTGGCAGGGCCAGTTAGAGATGGTATTTGCCGGTTCTCTAAACTACACAAAGTTTCCACTACCGGTTCTCCAGAACTGTTCCGAACTTGCCGAATACCACCTCTGATTTAGATATATAAATTCCCCTTTTAAAGCCAGAACAAAGGGACTTTTTAAAAAAGGAATCCCACTCTGGACACTATTCCCGAATGAAGGGATTACATAAAAAGGGAGTTTAAGAAAGGGAAGTGGGGAAAAATATTTAGGCCGTGAAATCTAACACTTCGTTCATAGCAGAATCCAAATTCAAGCAGTTCTGCCAATCCAGTATGACAAGAGTTGGAAGGGACCTTGGAGGTCATCTAGTCCGACCTCTTGCTCAAGCAAGGGACCCTATACCATTTCAGACAAATGGTTGTCCAATTTCTTCTTAAATCCCCCCACTGTGAATCCAGATATAAATCTCTCCTGAATTTGGAAGCTAGCCTTATTAATGAATTAACTGCTGGTTTAAATTATTTATATTTATAATTATTCCTGTAGCCTTTTAAATTTATTATAGCTGCCAGCTCTCCGGTTTTCTCTATAAAGTAATTTCACCTCAGGCTTGGACAGCTTAAACCAGTGTTTACAGCTAACGGATAATCAGAGTTGGAAGGGTCCTTATAGGTCATCTAGTCCAACCCCACGCCCAAGTGGGAGACCCTACACAATTTTTGAGAAATGGCAGTCCAATCTCCTCTTGAAAGTCTCCAGGGATGGCGTTCCCACAACATCCAAGGGTAAGCTGTTCCATTGGTTGGTTGTTCTCACTGACAGAAAATTTCTCCTTATTTCCAGGTTGAATCTCTCCTTGTTCAGTTTCCATCCATTACTCCTTGCCTGGCCTTCGAGTGCTTTAGAACAGGGGTCTCCAACCTTGGCAGCTTGAAGACTTGTGGACTTCAACTCCCAGAATTCCTCAGCCAACTCAACCAGCTTTGCTGGCTGAGGAACTCTGGGAATTGAAGTCCACAAGTCTTCAAATTGCCAAGGTTGGAGACCTTTGCTTTAGAAAATAGCTTGACCCCTTCCTCCTCTCTGGCAGCCCCTCAAATATTGGAAGATGCTCTCCTGTCTCCCCTGGTCCATCTCTTCCCTAGATTAGCCAGGCCCAGTTCCTGCAACTGTTCATCCTATATTTTAGTCATCCTGGTTGCTCTTCTCTGCACTTTTTCTAGAGTCTCAACATCTTTTTTACAGTGTGGTGACCAAAACTGGATGCAGGTGTGGTCTTACTAAGGCTTTATAGAGTGGTAATAGTACCTCCCTTGACCTTGATTGTATACCTGTTCATGCAATCTAGGATTGCATTGGCTTTTTTGGCTGCTGCTGCACACTGCTGGCTCCTATTTAGCTGGTTGTCCACTAAGACTCCAAGATCCCTCTCCCAGTTACTGCTATTAAGCCTGGATCCACCCAGTCTATGCGTGTCCTTTTGGTTTTTCTTGCCTAAGTGTAGGACTTTACTTTTCTCTATATTGAATTTCATTTTATTAGATACGGCCCAGTGTTCTAGTCTGTCAAGATCCATCTGGATCTTGAGCCTATCTTCTGGGGTGTTAGCTATTCCTTCCAGCTTAGTAGTTAGTAGTTTCTCAATGGGGGGGGGACACTTTAAGATGTGTGGACTTCAACTCCCAGAATTCCCCAGCCAGCATGAAATTCTGGGAGTTGAAGTCCACTCATCTTCAAGTGGTCAAAGCTGAAAAAAACTACCTGGCTTAAACAATCCAAATCACCTTTTTCTCAAAACATCCACAATCTACTTTACCGATCGAGCAGGTATTTCAGATATTCAGAGCAATCCTGCTGGGCTCCTCGAGTGAACCAGGGAGGCCATGAAGCCAACAGGAAGTTTTCAGGAGAAATCGCAGGCCGCTTATAGAAGAAAGCAGAGAAGAAGAAAAAAGCATTGAAAGTATTTTGGTACCTGGAGTTTAGCTATTAGGCTGTCCTATTTTACCTGGACTTTTTTTGATTAAGGTCACTGGAATTGATTTTTTTTTATTGTATACCTGCTAAATGTATACATTCGTTTATTCTAATGTCGTAAGTCGGGTGTCGTGGTTAAGGTACCATCCTCGAAACAAGGAGATGGTGAGCTCGAATCTCACTTTTTTAGGCCAGCGGGTGCGATTCTATCGGTTCGGACCAGTTTGAGCGAACTGGATGTTAAGTTTGCATCTGGTTCGCGGAACCGGTATTTGAACTGACCGGCTGGGCTCACCTGCCCCTTCCCCAGAGTCTCCACGCAGTCTGTTTTGGATGCAGGTAAGTGCGGTGTCCATGCAGAGGCTCTGGGAGGGGGGAAAATGGGCCAAAGGGAAAGTTCCGGAAGTCCGGAAACGGGCCTGTTTCCAGCTTCTGGAGGGCCTGCGAAGCCCGGGAAAGGCCGTTTTTGTCCTTCCAGATGCCTGAGGGAAGTCACTGGACCTTTGACAAGGCCAAAAAACAGCCCTCCCAGAAGTTCCAGTAGGCCACGCCCACCATGGCCACACCCACCCAGTAACTGGGCAGTGAACCGGTTTCTGGGATTTTTGAATCCCACCTTTGCCTTAGGCATGATGGCCAGCCTGGTGACTTTGGACTAATCACCAGGAGACGGTGAGTTCTAGTGTCGCCATACGCATGATAGCCAGTTGGGTAACTTTGAACGAATCCCCAGGAGATTGTGAATTCTAGTCCTGGCTTAGGCATGAAAGCTGGTTGGCTGACTTTGGGCCAATCACCAGGAGTCTGTAGGTTCTAGTGCCACCTTACCCATGAAAGTCAGCTGGGTGACTTTGGGCTATTCACCAGGAGACTGGGAGTTATAGTGCTACCTTATCCATGAAAGTCAGCTGGGTGACTTTGGGCTATTCACCAGGAGACTGGGAGTTATAGTGCTACCTTATCCATGAAAGTCAGCTGGGTGACTTTGGGCTATTCACCAGGAGACTGGGAGTTATAGTGCTACCTTATCCATGAAGGTCAGCTGGGCGACTTTGAGCTATTCACCAGGAGACTGGGAGTTATAGTGCTACCTTATCCATGAAAGTCAGCTGGGTGACTTTGAGCTACTCACCAGGAGACTGGGAGTTATAGTGCTACCTTATCCATGAAAGTCAGCTGGGTGACTTTGGGCTATTCACCAGGAGACTGGGAGTTATAGTGCTACCTTATCCATGAAAGTCAGCTGGGTGACTTTGGGCTATTCACCAGGAGACTGGGAGTTATAGTGCTACCTTATCCATGAAAGTCAGCTAGGTGACTTTGGGCCAATCACCAGACTATGAATTCAGGCTGTCTTACACATGAAAACTAATTGGGTGACTTTGGGCCAATCACCAGGCGATGGTGAGTTCTAGTCCCGCCTTAGCCATGAAAGCCAGCTGGGTGACTTTGGGCCAATCACCAGGAGATGGTGAGCTCTAGTCCCGCTTTAGGCATGAAAACGGACTGGGTGACTTTGGGCCAATCACCAGGAGACGGTGAGTTCTAGTCCTACTTCAGGCATGCTGGCTGGGGAATTCTGGGACTTGAAGTCCATATCTTTTAAAGCTACCAAGGCTGAGAAGCACAACTCTAAACCCTCAAGCATCATTAAAACAAACATGGAGTTTAGCGCTCCCAAAGGCAGCATCCTACAATTAAGAAAATGTTCCGTTAATTACCTGGCTGTGCTCTAAAAAAGCAAAGAGCCACTGTAGTTTTGCCATCAGAGGCTGGGAATTGTTCTCAGCTAAATTCAGCACCGTCCGCCTGAAGCTGTAAAGGAAAAACATTTCCCCTTAAATTTAAAGAGGGAAGCTTGTCACAAAATCCCAGCGTCAGTTAATCAAAGGGGGAAGAGGGAACGGAGCTGGAAGAGAGAGAAAGAGAGAGAGAGGCAGAGCCTGCATCGTCTGTCAGCCCTCAGATGAGAGCCAACAGCCCCCAGGTCTGCAGGTGGCTGATAAGGAAGAGGAGGAATAGCTGGGTCCAGTGCCTGACGCACAGAAGGCAGAGGAGAGGAGAGCAGTGGAAATCTATGGGCCGGTCCTTGGGACAGAAGAGCCACCGCTGCTAGCGAAGCCCCACCCTAAGCTCTGGGGATAAAAGGCAGGGGGTGCAAATGAATAGATGTGACAGACAACTATTCATCTCACAGATGGACAGACGGATGGACTTGTTATCTCGCGATGAGAGAGAAGCTTTTGCCGGGGCTGCTGAAGCTCCTAATGAAGAAATAATCGCTTCAACTACGAAGCGTTTGTCGCCTTGGGGGACCTGAGTCAGAACAGGCTGCCTACTCGGAGGCCATGAAGAGAGCTTGGAGGATGCTGTTCATGTAGCAGGTGTTCCCCAGGTTAATTAGCCCGATCTTCCCGGTTTCCGATTTGGAGGCCAAGCGAGGATAGAGGTTGGCCAGCTCGTTTCTCTGGGATGTCCAAGCGTTCTGTCCCAGCAAATGCTTAATGCGATCTTCGTTAGGGATTGGGAGCGCCTTCCAAGAAGAAAATGGGAGAGGAAGAGAGAGAGGAGGGTAGGTGGGGAGAGACAAGGGAGAGGGGGAAGGAAAGAGGGGGGAGAGAAAGAGGGAGAGAGTGCGCAGGAGGGAGAGAGGGGGTAGGAGGAGTGAGAGGAAGAGAGAAAGCGGAAGGGTGAGAGGAGAGAGAGAGAGAGAGAAAGGGAGAGGATGGGCAGAGAAAGAGGGAGAGGATGGGAGGAGAGGGAGAGAGAGAAAATGGGTGGGAGAGAGAGAGAGAAGAGAGGAAGAGGGAGAGGGTGGGTGGGAGAAAGAGGGAGGGTGGGAGAGAGAGAGAAAGAGGAAGACAGTGAGTGGGAGAGAGAGAAGGTGGAGGAGAGAGAGAAGGGGAGAGAAAGAGAGAGAGAAGGTGTGTGGGGAAGAGAGTAAGGGAGAAGGAGAGAGAAAGGATAGGGCAGAGAAAAAGGAAGAGAGAAAGAGAGGGAGGGAGAGAGGAGGTGAGGATGGAGTGAGAAAGAGAAAGGGAGAAGGAGAGAGAAAGAGGGAAAGGGAAGGGTGAGGGAGAGGAAAAGAGGGAGAGCGAGAGAAGGGGAAAAGAAAGAGAAAGGGGAGAGAAAAAGAGGGTGGGGTGAGAGGGAGAGAGAAGGAGAGGAAGAGGGAGAGAGGGAGGGAGACAGAAATGGAGAGGGGAGAAGAGAAAGAAAAGAAGGGAGAGGGAGAAAGAAAGAGGGAAGGGGAAGAGGGAGAAAGGAAGAGGGGGAGAGACAGAGAGAATTAGCAGACCATCGCTCTCTATGGTCATTTTATCATACTGATTGATGTTCACACTGGCATTGGTTGACCTATAAACTCTGGGCAAACTCTGATGCCCATCAGTTAGCTCTTCAAAGTAGTCCAGACAAGAAGCATAACCATGAATGCTGGGGAGCCAGTTTGATCTAGTGGGTGAAGGCCTCAGGCTAGAAACCAGGAGGTTGTGAGTTCTAGCCCCACCTTAGGCATGAAAGCCATAGAAGTGACTTTAGGCCGGTCATGTTCCTTCGGCCCAGTCCACCTCACAGGGTTGCTGTTGTTGTGGAGAAAAGAGAAGGAGGGGGAAGAAGGATCAGGTATGCTCACTACCTTGAGTTATTTGTAAAATAACCATTTTTAATAAACCTATCCAAGTCCAAGAAAAATTCGAAGCTAAGGCTCCGATTCTAATCCAGACCAATTTTTGCTAAAATTTACAAGACTCCCGTAACAGGGAAAATTTTTTTATCGATTTCGATGTTCCATGTTTTATTCCTTCCTTGCCAACGGCTTCCCCGAAGTGCAAAAGGAAAAAAATAAAAACAAAAAAAAGAGGACCAGCCTTACTTTTATCGCTTCCACCAGAGGCTCGTAAAGATCTGGAAATCCTGAGAAGCAGAAGAACATGCAATGGATCAGTTCGGCTAATTGATCCAAACATCGGGATGCCGAATTGGAGTTTTCCTTTTGAAGGGCGGCGACCACTCTGGGAATGTGCGGCAAAAGCTGTCAGAGGAAATAAAACATTGAGAGAGGCGTGGAGGAATGGGATTTGCACCCAAGGAAAAGCGTGAGCATGCAGCGAAAGCCTGAAAAAACTAAATATATCCAGGTCTGTAAATGAAATAAATATTGCAAGAGCCAGTCTGGGCTGGTCACCGCAACCAGAGGTTTGGTCTTCCAGCAATGTTATCCTGCGACACGTATATTCGCCTTCATTTGCAATAAACATTCTTATAAACTGGCCAACAGTCAGAGGCTCAAAGCAATACATGATTAATCAGAACAGGGATTTACCAGGTGAAATGCTTCGTGAGAGTGCTGGAAACTGAGCAACAAGTAACGCAGAACAGAGAGAGCCCCCTCTCTCAGAATTGGATAGAGTAGCTTGGAAAACACCTACAGAAATAGCAAAATAAAGATTACAGGAAGTAGATTAGCATAATCAGGATAAGCACAATTCCCACAACAGCACTTTTTCTCTAGCCCGATAAGAGATGCTTAGAAAGACTTGGTGTCTGGAGAGTATAAATCACCAGGTGATGGTGAGTTCTAGTCCTGCCTTAGCCATGAAAGTCAGCTGGGTGATTTGGGGCCAATCATCAGGAGACAGTGAATTCTGGTTGCACCATAGGCAGGAAAACCAACTGGGTGATTTTAGGCCAACCACAAGGTGACTGTGAATTCTAGTTCCACCTTAGGCACAAAAGACAGCTGGGTGTGATGACCCAGGGTGGGATACAAAAGCAACTAAGTCACAAAAACAGGTTGAAGTCCCTGTTTAATTAATCCTTCAACTTGGCTTCAAAGCTCCAATTATCTTTGGCTAGAGAAAAAATTCCCCCAGAAAGAGTTGCGAAAAGGAAGAAATTTCGTTCAGACTCAAAATACATATAAATAGAAAAAACAACACAAACCACACTGAAGCAATTAAGGAGACAAGGCAGGATAAGAGCTTGAAGACTTCCACAGATATTGAAATACACACACTGGGGATGACGCCAGAACTCAGATAAGCAATGAAAGACTAGAATTATTTCACGCTTTGCTTCTAGCACCGGGCCATGTGCAGTTTGTCCTTTTAAACAGTCCTCATAGCTGCAGCCCATGAAGGGGATCAGGGCCCCTTCCTCCCCCATAGACCACGTCATTCACATTTTTCCCTTATCTTCTCCTTCCTCCTTTCCCTCAGAGTCAGATTCCAACAGAGGCATGACACTGGGTGACTTTGAGCTAATCATCAGGAGATGGTGAGTTCTAGTCCTGCCTTAGCCATGAAAGTCAGCTGGAGGATTTTGGACCAATGACCAGGAGGTGGTGAACTCTAGTTCTGCCAAAGGCAGGAAAGCCAACTGGGTGACTTTAGGTCAACCACAAGGAAACTACGAATTCTAGTTCCACCTCAGAGGAAGCATGAGAGCTAGCATGAGAGCTAGCTGGGCAACTTTAAGCCAATCATCAAACAACTGTGAGTTCTAGTCTCACCTTAGGCATCAAAACCAGCTGGGTGACTTTGGGCCAGACCTTATCTCTCAACCCAACCCACCACACAGGGTTGTTGTTGTGGGGAAAAGAGAAGAGGAAGGAACATTAAGTATGTTCTATGCAGTACTGTGCACTGAAACATGGACCAGAAACAAAACTCTGGTGGGCTGATATTTCATTGGTGTCCCTCCCAGCCAGGAGGACAATGGCATACAAGATATATTTTTTTTGCAAGCAGATCCCATAGGAAGAATCCAACCAACCCGCTCAATTTTGGACAGGGTGACTTCCATCAAGATGCTGAATTTCTTCACCGCCGCCAGATTCTTCAGCAAGGCTATGATCCATTTGTCTAAGTTCGTCCCCAGGGGCCATGACACCCATTCAATCATCCTGCAGCGGGAAAGGTGGAGAGAGGTTTGTTGAAGTTATGTGCTGAAATTACAAATATGACAGATGAAAGTATAAAAATATAACGAATATAGATTAAGAAATAAGATTTTTAAGATATGATATAAAAAAGATATGAGTATAATTAAAGAAAAAGGGAATAAGTTAAGATATGAATTAAAAATGGATATAAAATAAATGTGAACATATAAGAATATTTGTGAAAATTCACAGAAAATGGAACAGGTAACGATACGATAAGACATTGAATATGAAAGATAAATATGTAATTATTGTCATGTTTGTATGGAAATGTAAAAACCTGAAACCACATTGTTCACCAAAAGAGTTGTTTATAAAAGATAAAAATACAAAACTTTTTACAAAAAAAAAAAAAGAATTTCTGCCCTCCTTCCGACCCACACAAAAGACTTCAGCAGCAACACAAACGTTCATTGCACATATCCTGCCCAGGGACATAGTTTGAAGACCCCTCATTTAATGCAATATAAAAAATGCAAATAACTTTTCTGCAGACCACCAAAATTTTCTCGCAGCCCACCAGTTGGTGACCGCTGGGCTAGAAGACTTCCAAGGTCCCTTCCAATTCCGACTGGTCCAAAAACTGAGAAGATTAAACTTCTGGTCCCGGTGACAAACTTAGATTGGATTACTCTATTTTTTTTATTACCTTCCAATTGCGGTCATCATCTGAAGGTCAGTGATGCTGTCATCATTGGTGAGGTTTCTTAGGATGCCGTCCATCAGCTCTAGGGGAACGTATTGGACCACGCTGGCTAAGGCAATAGAGGGATCCTGATCTTCTGCAAAAAGAATTATCAGGGGCAGGCAAATCATTTTAACAATGTCTATATAGGCTATGCAAAAAAGAGACAATCGACCAGCCCAAAAGATAACAAAAAGACTCCAGCGCCTCTCCATCAGCAATCGGCACTCTGATCAGCCTACGTCAGGGATCTTCAAACTCGACAGCTTTAAGACTCGTGGACTTCAACTCCCAGAATCCCTGAAGTCCACAAGTCTTAAACTTGCCAAGATGGAAGAGCCTTGGATTAGATAGATAGATAGATAGATAGATAGATAGATAGATAGATAGATAGATAGATAGACAGACAGACAGAGACAGACAGACATAGATAGAGATAGACAGGCTAGAGAGAGAGAGAGAGAGAGAGAGAGAGAGACAGACAGACAGACAGACAGACAGACAGACAGACAGACAGACAGACATAGAGATAGATAGATAGATAGATAGATAGATAGATAGATAGATAGATAGATAGATAGATAGATAGACAGACAGACAGATAGAAATAGAAGGTAGATACTGTAGATCAGGGGTCTTCAAACTTGACAGCTTTAAGACTTGTGGACTTCAACTCCCAGAATTCTTCCAGTCATCTTAGATCAGGAATTCTGGGAGTTGAAGTCCACAAGTCTTAAACTTGCCAAGTTTGGCCTAGATTAATTCCTAGATTAACTGAGAAGACTTCCTATTGAGCTGTTGTATGATTTGGAGAAGGAGGAGGAGGAAGAGGAGGAGGGGGAGGAGGAAGAGGAGAAGGAGAAGAAGAAGAGGAGGAGGAGATAAAGAGGAGGAAGAGGAGGAGGAAGGAGGAGGGGGGAAGGAGGAGAGAAGGAGGAGGAAGAAGAGAAGAAAAGCAAGAGGAGAAAGAAGAGAAGGGAAGGAAGGAGAAGGAGGAAGGAATGAGGAGGAAGGAAGGAGGATGAAAAGAAGAGAAGGAGGGGAGGAGGAGGAGAAGGAGGAGAAGAAGGAGAGGAGGAAGAAGAGAAGGAGGAGAAGGAAGACCAACAATCAAGTAAGCAAAATACCCCAATCAAGAAACTGCCAAAGAACCAACGGTAAACAGCCCAACCAAAGAATCTAAGACCACCAACACTGACAGGCAAACCACTGGAATATAAATGGTTAGCAAATAGCACTCCTTACTAGCACTGATACTGTTACCTAGTTGGGTAATGAAACGTCTGCAAGAAAACAAGCCAGCTCAGAGATCACTAAGGACCCCACAGTCCTCCTCCTCCTCCTCCCCACGTTTTCCTTGTCCACAAATATCACCTCCTTCTAGACTGACGACATTACCTAGATTGGTTATGAAATGTCTGCAAGAAGACAACCAAGCTCAAGGATCTCACAGTCCTCCGCCCTTCCTCCTCCTCCACAAACCCCACTCCCTTCTAGCACTGATGATGTTACCTAGTTGGGTGATGAAATGTCTGCAAGAAAGCCAGCAAGCTCAGAGCCCACAAACCATTTTAAAGTAGAAACTTTCTGAACTGCAAGCATCCTGATCTTGGGGTTTTGCCCACTGATCATCATTAAAGACACAGGCAAGTCAAAAAGTATACCTTAAGGTGGTTTAAGAACCTCAGGGACAGGATAGCTGAATGCAGATAGTCCTCGGCTTACAGCCGTAATAGAGCTCGCAGTTTCAGTGGTCAGCTGTTATGTCATAAAGTCCCCCAGCTGGTCACACCTGATTTTATGACCATTTTTTGCCCAAGCAGGAGACCCTATGCTCGTTCCAGGCAAACGGCCCTCCAGTCTCTCCTTAAAAAAACCTCCCAGCATTGCAGCACTCACAACTTCCAAAGGCAAGCCGTGCCACTGATTCTGGGCTCCATTGCAGTCGTAACACGAGGACTCCCTCTAAATCACTCAGGGGTGGGATGCTGGGGTTGGCAGGGGTTGGGGAGAGCCCCTAGCTAAGATTCTGCACAGGTTGGACAACCCCCAAATCCCACCCCTCGCCCCACCCCTCCCAGGAGTCCCCAGGTGTCCCATTTTGGAGGCAGGTTAAGTGCAGGGCATACATGGGCCCGTTTCCACCTTCAGAGAGCCTCCGGAGCCCGGGAGGCCATTTTCACCTTCCTGGATGCTTGAGGAAAGCCTCCAGAGCACAGGAAGAGTGAAAACAGGCTTCCCCGAAGCTCGGAAAGGCAAGAAATGGGCCCGTTTCCACCTTCCAGAGAGCCTCCGGAGCCCGGGAGGCCATTTTCACCCTCCCGGATGCTTGAGGAAAGCCTCCAGAGCCCAGGGAAGGTGAAAAATGGGCCTCCCAGAAGTTTGGGAAGGCCAGAAATGCGCCCGTTTCCACCTTCCAGAGAGCTTTCGGCTATTTTTTCACACTTCTGGAGGCTTGAGGAAAGCTTCCGGAGCACAGGAAGGATGAAAAACAGGCTTCCCGGAAGTTTGAGAAGGCCAGAATTGGGCCTGTTCCCGGCTTCCAGAGAGCTTCCAGAGCCCGGGGAGGCCATTTTTACCCTTCTGGAGGCCCTAGGAAAGCCTCCAGAGCACGGGAAGGGTGAAAACAGGCTTCCTGGAAGCTCGGAAAGGCCAGAAATGGGTCTGTTTCCTCCTTCCAGATAGCCTCCAGAGCCCGGGAGGCCGTTTCACCCTCCCGGATGCTTGAGGAAAGCCTTCAGAGCACAGGAAGGGTGAAAAACCGGCTTCCCGGAAGTTTAGGAAGGCCAGAAATGGGCCTGTTTCCGGCTTACACAGAGCTTCCAGAGCACGGGGAGGCCATTTTTACCCTTTTGGAGGCCCCAGGAAAGCCTCCAGAGCACGGGAAGGGTGAAAAACACACACCCCCTTCCATGGTGCAGGAGGCCAACTAGGCCACACCCACCATGCACCATGCCCACCCAGCAACCGGGCAGAGAACCCGTTGTTGAAATTTTTGAAGCCCACCCCTGAAAACAGTGTCTGAATCCAAGGCATACAAAGACACACACACACACACACCCTGCTCCCTACCAATCGTCGAAATGATGGTGAAGAGTTCCTTCAGCGAGGGAAGGATGGAGGTCATCTGGGTCTTCCAGATTTTCTGCAGCAAAAGGCTGACTTGGATCACCTGGTCCAAGAACTCCATGACGGCGTCTTCCCTTCCCGAGGTGGTATGGAACTGCCCGATGCATCGGACCAGTTGTTGGCAGAAGAGAATCTGGCGTTTGCCAGTGGGCACACACGGCGGGTATTGGATTAAGAGCTTGCTGATCTTCACACATTGCTTCAGGCCTGGCCTCTCGCAGACCTTCCGTAGGACTTCCATCCTCAGGAGACTGAAGACGTCGTTGGCCGATGGGCCACCCATCACGAAGGGCAATCCAAGGTGTATGTAGTCGAACACGTACAAGCTTCTCTTCCCGAGAGGCCCATAGCCTTCCTGGAGAAGACTTAAGAGGAACTGAGCGTTGAAGAATTCTTGGAAGGCCTCTTGGTGGTAAAGTCCGCAGACTTCCAGGATCTCCTTGCCAACTGACCTCTTGAATTTGGTATCCCCCAAGAGGAAGAGTTTGGTAGAAAGCTCTAGCATTGACCAACACTGTTCGGTGTCCATGGTCCTCTTCAGAGCCTCGATGATACGTCTCACCAGACCTTGTTTCATGTGGTCGGGGTAGGAAGAAGCCAGGATCGCTTCCAGAATTTTATCCATGTTGGCTTCTCGGAAGTCCTCAAAGAAGATCAGACAGCTTCAGGCCACTAGCAATCCCTGGAATGGAGAAGTTGAGTTACACATCGTCAAATTAGAACGACTGCAGCAGGACATAAATAAGAAAAAGTGGAACCTCAAGGATTCCCAATATTTTTGGAGGCCCCACACCCAGTCATCAGAAAAACAACAACGGTCAAATCTGGACAGGTTTCCTTACAAGCAAACAATCAGTTGTTCTTATGGTTTAAGAATTTGTATATTCCCATATTATAAAGGTAAAAGGTAAAATTCCCCTTGCACATATGTGCTAGTTGTTTCCAGCTTTAGAAGGCAGCGCTCATCAAAGCCAAAGAGCCAGCGCTGTCTGAAGAAGTCTCCATGGTCATGTGGCCAGCATGACTAAATGCTGAAGGCGCATGGAACGCTGTTACCAAAAATGGTTCCTATTTTTCTACCTGCATTTTTTTTTTACGTGCTTTCGAACTGCTAGGTTGGCAGAAGCTGGGACAAGTAACAGGAACTCACTCTGTTACGCGACGCTAGGGATTTGAACTGCCGAACTGCCGACCTTTATATATACAATCACTTAAACATGAACCAGCAGTGTGCTGCTGCAGCCAAAAAAAACCAACGCAATCCTAGGCTGCGTTAACAGAAGGACAGAACCAAGATCACGTGAAGCGTTAGTACCGCTTTATAAGGCCTTGGTAAGACCACACTTGGAATGCTGCATCCAGTTTTGGTCACCACAACGTAAAAAAATATATATGTTGAGACTTTGGAAAGCGTGCAAAGTGCAACAAAGAGGATTAGGAGGATAGAGAATAAAACATGAAGAACAGTTGCAGGAATTGGGTACGATGAGAAGAAGGACTAGTGGTGACATGATAGCAGTTTTCCAACATTTGTGGGGCTGCCACAGAGAAGAAGGGGGTCAAATTATTCTCCAAACCATCTGAAAACGGGACAAGAAACAATGGATGGAAACTAAACAAGGAGAGAAGCAACCTGGAATTAAGGAGAAATTTCCTGAAAGCGAAAAAATTATTCAGTAGAACTATTTGCCTCTAGAAGTTGTGAATGCTCCAACACTGGAGGTTTTTAAGAAGAGATTGGATAGCCATTTGTCTAAAATGGGTAAAGGGTCTCCTGTTTGATCAGCGGGTTGGACTAGGTGACCTCCAAGGTCCCTTTCAACTCCGTTATTCTATTATTCTGAGGTATTTTTGGAAGTAGATCCCACCCAAAACTAGCACTTTCTTTTGAAGCCTATCATCTTCTGATGTTTTCTCTCTCTCTCTCTCTCTCTCTCTGCACACAAACACCCAGAGTTAGAAATGTGGTTCAAAAGAGACGTGTAGACCTGGTTGTGTGTTTGTGTGTGCACGCACGCGAATGTTCAGGAGGAGAGGAGAAACGGTTTGCATCGTTACGCCAACATTTCTTGCCTGTGCCAAAATCGGCTGGCACTCTGTGGGCTGGACTAGATCCTTTGCCCTTTGCAATTCAATTATAGGGAAAAAAAATACTGTGACTCTTCTACTAATTGACAAAAAGTGACAGGTAATTAAACTACTGGGAAGAAAAAGAAAAAAAAACCTTTTGCTTTCTCCTAGAATGGGTCAGAATAATGCTTCCTCATTCCAGGGGCTTTTATGCTACCTGTAAACATGAGAATAAGGTAAAGGTAAAAGGTTCCCCTCCCACGTCCGTGCTAGTCATTTCTGGCTCTACAGGGCGGTGCTCATCTCTGTTACAAAGCCGAAGAAGAGCCAGCGCTGTCCGAAGACGTCTCCGTGGTCATGTGGCCAGCAGGACTAAACGCCGAAGGCACATCAAACGCTGTTCCCTTCCCACCAAAGGGGTCCCTATTTTCCTACTTGCATTTTTTACATGCTTTCGAACTGCTCGGTTGGCAGAAGCTGGGACAAGGAACGAGAGCTCACTCCGTTACGCGGCGCTGGGGATTTGAACCGCCGAACTGCTGACCTTTCTGATCAACAAGCTCAGCGTCTTAGCCACCGCATCCCATCAACTGCAGATAAGAAGGTTAAAAAACATTAAATTATGCGCTATTATTATCCAGGCTCAGGTGTGCTACCCAGGTGTTTTCCTTGCCTCCACTCCTGTGCTGCTGTCAGTTCTTAGTCATGGGTATACAGGTAGTTTTGCTTAGCAACAGAAATCCTGCTCCCCAATTGATGCCATATGTCAGGGACTTACCTGTAGCTGATTACCATCCAGTCAAAATATTTCCATATTTCTGTGTGTCCTTTCACCTCCTTGAAGGCTTGGGGCCTGGGCCGTAAAAAAAAAAAGGAACGACCAGGAAAAGAAAATTCCACTAACCTTGTTGTCTTTCATTCCTGCTCTTTTCAACAACTCCCCAAATTACATCACTGTCTTTTTCCACAGTCCACCGGACAATCATAACTCACGAAGAAATTCAAGACCTCAGGAACTTTCTGAGGCTGCTGCAATAGCCGAACCGAACTGGTTAGCCTAGACAGAAAGGTCAGTCTCTATAATATTTTAGTGTAGGGTTCCCGGTTTTCCTAGGTGCTTGCTCTTAAGACACCCAAATCTGCCTTTTAGTCAATCCTTCCTGGAAGAAAACCAGAACATAAAACAATGGGGCTTGGAAGGGACCTTGGAGGTCTTCTAGTCTGACCCCCTGCTCAAGCAGGAGATCCTCTATACCAGGGGTGTCGAACCTTGGCAACTTTAAGACTTGTGGACTTCAACTCCCAGAATTCCTCAGCCAGCAAAGCTGGCTGAGGAATTCTGGGAGTTGAAGTCCACAAGTCTTAAAGTTGCCAAGGTTGGACACCCCTGCTCTATACCATTTCAGGCAAAGGGTTGTCCAATCTCTTCTTGAAAAACCTCCAGAGATGGAGCACCAACAACTTCTGGTGGCAAGTCGTTCCACTGGTTAACGGTTCTCACTGTCGAGAAATTTTTCCTTAGTTCTAGGTTGTGTGAAAACCCGGGGCGTGACACAAAAATAAGCAAGGCACAAAAAATAGAAGAAAGTCCCTTTAATGCCCCCAACTTGGCCCCAATCAGAGGTGGTATTCAGTAGGTTCTGACCAGTTCTGAAGAACCGGTAGCGGAAATTTTGAGTAGTTCAGAGAACCAGCAAATACCACCTCTGACTGGAGATTTTACAGTATCCTTCCCCTGCCACACCCACCAAGCACGGCCACCGAACCGGTAGTAAAAATATTTGAATCCCACCACTGGCCCCAATGCCCAATTATCCTAGGCAGGATATCAAACTCTTAAAGAAAACAGTTTACGGAGGGAGTAAATGCAGTCCTCACCCAAAGTAAAGTTAATTCGAAATTTAAAAACAACACCACAAACCACACTGAAGGAATTACTAGGCAGGCAAGGATGATTAATTGCAGACTTCTACCAGATAACTCAGCAACCACAGTTGGGAGGAAGCCAAAACACAGATAAGCTCCGACAAGAATGCACGCTTTGCTTCCAGAAGCCTTGCCATGCACAGTTTGTCCTTTTAACCAGTCCTTCCAGCTGCAGCCCATGAAGGGGATCAGGGCCCCTTCCTCCCCCACAGACCACACCAATCACGTTTCTCCCTTCTCCGTTCCTCCTTGCATCCCCTAGGATGAAGAGGGGATTGGCCTGGATCTTCCTCTGAATGCCCAGCCGTCCTGTGCCCTTCCCCAGTTTCCTCCACAACCACTGGAGCCACACTCCCATTCCCTGTCAGCTATTCCATCTCTCCCTCGGAGTCAGACTCCAACAGGGGTATGACAGGTTAGTTCCTCTCATTGATCAGTGTCCATCCATGACCACGATTGAACCTAACATTTCTGTTGTTAAGGGAGACCATTACATCATAAGTCACTTTTTCAACATTGTCATAACTTTTAACGGTCGCTAAATGAACTACTATTAACCCGGAAACTATTTATATCTCAAGAGCCATCCGATGGGATGGACCTTCTGAATAATTCAAGTATTCTCAGCTCTTTCTGGCTCCTGGGTGATGGCTCCTCGGCCCTTTTATTATCTAAGGAAGGTTACAGGATCCTTTGGGACCACAGAGATATTTTTGGAAGTAAAAGATTATGCTTCGGTCCAGGATAGATTCCTCCTTTTTATTTTTAGCATGCTTTATTCAATCTCCCAGCCTGTACAAAAAAAAAAAAAGGCCAAGCTATTCCTTAGGACTACACGGAAGAAGGAGAGAGAAGGTCACGCAAAATCCAGGTTTCGCTTTGCAAAATGAAAGGAAGAACTTTGCAAGACACGAATTTCCATTCCTCTTGAGTTTGCCATAATCCACTGGTTCCATCTTAATTAATTACAGGTAATCCTCAACTTACAACTAGGGGAGGTGGGCTGCTACCGGTTCGCACCGGTTTGGGCGAACCGGCTGTTAATTTGACATCTAGTTTGCCAAAGCGGTAGTTGCAATGACTGTCTGGCCCTGCCAACCCCTCCCCTCCCAGGCTTCTCCGCGTGGCCCGTTTTGAATTCCAGTTAATTTCAGGGCCCACATGGAGGCTTAGGGTGGGTGAAAAATGGGCCTTCCGGAGGCTCTGGAAGGCTGGAAATGGGCTCGCTCTCCACAGAGCCTCCGGAGGCCAGGGAGGCCATTTTCACCCTCCCGGAGGTGCAAGGAAAACCTCCGGAGCATGGGGAGGGCAAAAACAGCCTCCCCCCGTGGTGCAGGAGGCCAATTAGGCCACGCCCACCCTGGCCACGCCCACCCAGCAACCAGGAAGAGAACCAGATGCTGAATTTTTGGAAGCTTACCCCTAAACGCAACCCACCTCAGAGGGTTGTTGTTGTTGTTGTGGGGAAAATAGGAGGAGGGAGGTGTGTTGGGGATATGTTCGCCAACTTATCTGTAGAAAGTAATAAAGGTGGGATGTAAATAACATTAAATAAAACAAACCAGAAACGTTTGCATGTTTCCAGCAGCAGCAGATCTTATGGGTTGATGGGCAGTCATATCAATCTGATAATTAAATAAATATCTTTGGACCTTGTTGAAAGTAGTTTCCTGTCAGCCCTTCAAGGTAGGCCAAGTCAAGACATAGATCCCTGCAGGTATCGTGTTTCCCTCAAAATAAGACCAGTCTTATATTAATTTTTGCTCCAAAAGATGCATTTAGGACTTATTTTTCCGGTTAGGTCTTATTTTTTTGGGGGGGGGGAATACAGTAATACTATTTCATTGTAACAAGATAGAATAACACGACCATCATATTGCAAGTTTTTCATTTTAGGGGTGCAAGAAATTCTGCAAAAAAAAAAAAAAATCTTCTCTTTTCAAATCCAGCAGAAAATTGGTAGGCATTGTATCTTCTTTGCTTCGTGGCCAGATGTATGGGAGTGTGAACCTCCATAAGAGTGGTTGCTTTATCCACAGGTGTGATAACACCTTGAGACCACGTATCTGTGGGTAGAAATATGCTGAACTTCTAGGCAAGCAAATACTTTATGTAAGCTTTACTTCCTGAATTAAATAATTAATCAAAATCTCTGAATATGCAAGGGTTTTTTTTCTCCTTTGTTTTTATCTGGCTGCTTACCAGAAGGATCTTTAAAGAAAGATGTCCTGCTTTTATTATATGCATCCTAAAAAAACTAATCAGATTAATTGCATCTGTGCTTTTATTTTTACTGGCTGTATTGTTTAAAAGGAAAGCACTGTACCTTTTGTTTAAAATAAGTTCCAGGAGCTGGAGCTATTCAGTCATATGCTGCAATCTCCTTGGGTTTTAAAATGAAGGACTCGTTCTTTTAATTATTAAGAAAGAGGCGCAAGGAGTATCCTGCCAATTGTTTGTGAATTTACAATAAATAACCAGAGTAACTTTCAAGTGGGGACTTTGAACCACTTCAAAACTTACTCTGCACCTGCCTGACTACATGCCACAGCCTCAAAGATGCAAAACTCATGAGCATTAAATAGGCACCATTAACAATATTGTCAAATTTGGTCAGCTTTATTTTGCTTGGTCAGAGCTGTTAAGTTCTAGGTCTAAAGAGGGAGGGAGGGAGGAAGAAAGGAAAAAGAAAGAGGGAGGGAGGGAGGGAGGGAGGAAGAAAAAGAGAGAGAAAGAAAGAAAGAAAGAAAGAGAAAGAAAGAAAGAAAGAAAGAAAGAAAGAAAGAAAGAAAGAAAGAAAGAAAGAAAGAAAGAAAGAAAGAAAGAAAGAAGAAAGGCAGGAAGAAAAGAAGAAAGAAAAAGAAAGAAAGGAGGGCAGGAAGGAAAAAGAAGAAAGGAAGTAAGGAAGGAATAGAAAGAAAGAGGGGGGAGGGAGAAAGAAGAAGAAGAGGGAGAGAGAAAGAAAAAGAAAGGGAGGGAGGGAAGAAAAAAGAAAAGAGAGAAAGAAAGAAAGAAAGATATAAAAAAGGAAGAAAGAGGGAAGGAGGGAGGGAGGAAGGGGAGGAGTAGAAGGAGAAGAAAGAAGGATCAGAGTTTATAAATCCATCATTTTCTAATGAGAATTAACTAATTCAATAGCTAAATGACAAAAGGCAGGGAGGAGGAAAGAGAGAGAAAGGAGAAAGAAACAAAGAAGGAAAGAAGGAAGGAAGGAAGGAAGGAAGGAAGGAAGGAAGGAAGGAAGGAAGGAAGGAAGGAAGGAAGGAGGGAGGAAGGAAGGAAGGAAGAATTGAAGGTTTCTGGGTTGAGAAAAGAGGATTAAAGGGGACGTATGATACCATTCTTAAAAAAACTCCAAAGGATGGCAAATACAATAAAACCCCCTTCTCTCTCCTCTCTCCTTCCAGCACACACGATCCAGAATAATGATAAAATTTAGATTATAGAAAGGCAGATTCTCTCCTTGAGCCTCGGGCCCACCGTTCCTACAACAAAGCACCTGAGCAATGAGATCTTTCTGCCGCTATTCCGAAAGGATTCTCCAGCTTCTCTCTGAGGTCAGAGATTCCTTTGTTTCGGAATGCTTTCGTTGGAATACCTGAAGCAAGCCGGGAATTCTTCTCTGCAGGGTAAAAGCCTCATCTTCCAACATCGGGGATGACGCTGGGATAGCAGGAGAGGAAAACCTGCATTTTGTAAGGATACTCTGGAAGGACACCGGGACAAAGCTATTCCCCAGCTGCAGCCAAGAAAATGCTGCATTTTGCAAAACGCTGCCCTTTGCTTGAAACTTCTCCCTGCAGCAAAATCGATGTCGAGAACGGAGAGAGGCTGAGGGAATCGTTTTTCAAAAAAAATATTATTACTATTTGGGGGTATATGTTTTATTTTTATTCATAAACCTTTTGAATGCGGTGGATTGTCAGAGTGTCTCCGTTACAAAAATAAAATAAAATCAAAAAGAATACAAATTGGGATCTTAACGTGTATACTGATAGTGGCAAGCAATAATAGTGGTGTAACACAGTCATTTTAACTACATTTCTCTGTATATTACCTTATGTATAGTTCTAGAAATTATATCAACCTGTTTGTAAATTATAAACCATCTTATATATTTAATGCGTACCTAACATGAATCTTTCTTCGCCTGTTTTCCACCTCCTATCTCTATAAAAATTATTTTGTTTTTATTTGCCATGTAGCAAGAAAGAGTAAAAAGCATTTTGCTGATTTTTTCCAAAGCTGAAACGGATGGGGCAGAAAGTTAAATTAGAATATTTGTTGGACGGACCAGACAGAAGGAGCAATGTTAGGGATCTCTGCTCCTTTCCTGTTCCTCAACCCCTGAGGGCCACACACAGGGGTAGGATTCTACCGATTCGGACTGGTTCGGGCGAACCGGATGTTAAATTTACATCTGGTTCTGTGAACCGGTAGTTGAACCAACCGGCTGGCCCCGCCCACCCCACTCATCCCAGGGTCTGCATGGTGGCTCAGGGCGGGCGAAAAATGGGCCAAACCGGAACTTCTGGAAGTCCAGAAACGGCCCTGTTTCCAATTTCCAGGGAGCCTCTGAAGCATGAACGAGGCCGTTTTTGCCCTCCCAGAGACCCGAGGGAAGCCTCCGGACTCTGGGGAAGATGAAAAATGGCCAAACCGGAGGTTCCAGTAGGCCACACCCACCGTGGCCACGCCCTCCCAGCAAGCAAGCAGTGAACTGGTTGCTGGGATTTTTGAATCCCACCCCTGGACACACAGGATGGACCCTGCACTACTTGCAATATGGTTTTTGTAGTCCTGTCGCATGGATTTTCTTGTATTTTCAACTTGCTTAATGAGATAATCAGAGTTGGAAGGGACCTTGTAGATCATCTAGTTCACACACACCCGCCCAAGCAGGAGACCCTACATCATTTCTGACAGAGGGCAATCCAGTCTCTTCTTGAAAGCCTCCAGTGATGAAGCTCCCACAACTTCCGAAGGCAACTTCTGTTCCATGGGCTGATTGTTCTCACTGACAGAAAGTTTCTCCTTGTTTCCAGGTTAAATCTCTCCTTGTTCAGTTTCCATCCATTGTTCCTTGTCTGGCCTACAGTCATTTTAGAAAATAGCTTGACCCCTTCCTCCTCTCTGTGGCAGCCCCTCAAAATTGGAAGACTGCTACCCTATCTCCCCTGGTCCTTCTCTTCCCTAGACTAGCCAGGCCCAGTTCCTGCAACCGTTCATCATAGGTTTTAGTCTCCAGTCCCCTCGTCATCCTGGTTGCTCTTCTCTGAACTTTTTCTAGAGTCTCCGCATCTTTTTTATAATGTGAGGACCAAAACTGGATGCAGTGCTTCATCAAATGCATTGCTAATAGAGGTAGTCCTCTACTTAAGACAGTCCCTTAGTGACCAAAGTTACAAGGGAGCCAAAAATACAGGAGGTCTTCGAATTATGATCACAATTGAGCCTGCGATTTATGTTGTTAAATGAGCCATTCTGATTTTGTCAACCCAACTTTCAAATGCTTCTAGTCTCTTCAATGGTGTGATGGCCCAGGGTGGGATACAAAGCAAACACAGTCACAGAAAACAGGTGAAGCCCCTTTTTTTCCTTCACTTTGCTTCCAAGCTCCGAATATCTTTGACGGAAGCCAAAAAAACTCCCACACAAACAGTTACAAGAAGGAAAAAAACAACACAAACCAGGCAAGGTAAGGGCTGGAGGACGTCCACAGATAACACACACTGGGAAGGACGCCAAACTCAGAGAGGAACCATAAACTAGAGATATTTCCATGCGTTGTTTCCAGCGCTCGCCCTTACGCAGGTCCATCCTCTTATTCAGTTGTCATAGCTGCAGCCCATGAAGAGGATCAAGGCCTCTCCTCCCCAGTAGACCATCACTCGCCCTTATCCTCTCCTCCCTGCGTGCCCTAGGATGGAGAGGGGATGGGCCTGGGTCCTCCTCCGACTGCCCAGCCGGCCTCTGCCCTTCCCCAGCCTCCTCCACAACCTCCGGAGCCACACTCCCACTCCCTGTCGGCTGTTCCTCCTCTCCCTCAGAGTCAATCTCCGCCAGGAGCATGACCAATGGCTTTCTATCCGAGACCAACTCTCTGCTCCTTAGAGCAGCATCTGACCAGACTGGTCTTGGATCTCAGGCTTCTGTCGTGACTGCAGAAGCCCGATATTAAATATTCAGTATTTTAAATTAGCTTTTTCAAACGCATTGCTAACTCTTTGCCCTTTAAGCCTTAACCTTCCAAGGAGAAGGTTAAGAGAAACCAGGATTTGGCAGGAGAGCCTTTGAATTGAGACAATTCGGTTTGCTGTGGAAAGATTTGAGGAGCCAACAAACGGGGCACCATCATTCACAACCTACTGGGGGCGGGGGGGGGAACCAAAATCCAGACGGCAAGATGATTCGTCCATCCTCTCTTCTTGCAAAGAAGGAAATCACAGCATGACACAGCAGTTCCTGTGCTTAGATCCATCCTCTATTGCTCAAAAGTCGCTCTGACCAGATCAGAAACCCGCACAGATGGGGACCACTTTTTATTGTAAACCTACATGTTTTAACGCTGTGCCCCGCTCCGCCCCGCCCCCGGCCAAACTTTTTGGGTCCCAGGGACCGGTTCCGTGGAGAGAGGTTTTTCCATGGACCTAAGGGGGAGTAATTTTGTGTGCTGCCTGCATCCCACAGATGGGGCTTCACTTGTTTGCCTGGCTCAGTTTCTGGCATGCCGCGGCCTGGTGCCAGTTCATTGACCGGAAGAGAATAGAATAGAGTAGAGTAGAATAGAGAATAGATTAGATTAGAATAGAATAGAATGGAATGGAATGGAAAATAGAATAGAGAATAGAATAGAATAGAATAGAATAGAATAGAATAGAATAGAATAGAATGGAACAGAACAGAACAGAACAGAACAGAACAGAACGGAACGGGATGAGACGGGACAGGACAGGACAGGACAGGACAGGACAGGACAGGACAGGACAGGATAGGATAGGATAGGATAGGATAGGATAGGATAGGATAGGATAGAATAGAATAGAACAGAACAGAGTAGAATAGAATAGGATAGAATAGAGAATGGAATGGAATAGAATGGAAAATTAGAAGAGAAGAGAAGAGAAGAGAAGAGAAGAGAAGAGAAGAGAAGAGAAGAGAAGAGAAGAGAATAATAGAAAATAGAATAGAAGATAATAGAGAATAGAATAGAATAGAATAGAATAGAGAATGGAAGGGAATGGAATGGAAAATAGAATAGAATAGAAAATGGAATGGAATGGAATGGAATGGAATAGAATAGAATAGAATCTGGAAGGGACCTTGGAGGTCTTCTAGTCCAACCCCCTGTTCTGGCAGGAAACCCTATAACCACTTCAGACAAATGGTTTTCCAATCACTTCTTAAAACCTTCCAGTGTTGGAGCATTTACAACTTCCGGAGGCAAGTTGTTCCATTCATTGTTCTAACTGTCAGGAAATTTCTCTTCATTTCCAGGTTGAATCTCTCTTTGTTCAGTTTCCATCCATTATTCCTTGTCTGGCCTTCGGGTGCTTTGGAAAATAGGGAAAAGGGATTTTGCAGTATATCCTTCCCCTGCCACACCCACCAAGCCACGCCCACCAAGCCACGCCCACAGAACCGGTGGTAACAAAACACTGAATCCCACCACTGATAGACATGCAATCCAAATTCAGACTTCTCGCGGTAAATACTTTTTTTAATTTTTATTTCGGAACAGACACACTGTATAATTGAAAGACGGCTTTATTTGCGGTGTTTGTTACAAACATTTTTTTTTTTTAAAAGTATTTACAAATTCAGACTCTCAAACAGGGAGTTCTGGATTTACAACTATCAATGAGCCCCAAATTTTATATTGCCCAGCGAGGCAGCTCAGTGAGCTTTGTCAATTTTAAGACCTTCTTTCTTGCTGCAGTTGTTGTAAAAATGGTGGTCAAAAGGAGCAAAATTCACTTCACAAACACCTCCCTGAGCAACAGAGGTGTGGGGCTCAAATTATGGTCATAACTCGAGGACCGCCTCTAACTGCTTCTGAATGGGGAGGCTCCATTGGAGACCGACGGATAAGTGTGATCACAAACACTCGGCCGCTTACACACACACACACACACACACACACACACACACACACACACACACACACACACACACACACACACACACAGAGCGCCCCCCACAGCCCCGCCTTCAACCCGCCCAGCCCCGTTCCCTTTACCTGGGCGTCAGCGCTCCATCTTCTCCGGCACGGCGCGGGATCCACTCCGGAGATCCAGCCCGCGTGGGAAGGGGGTCTCGCGCTAAGCCGCCCCCACTCCGGGGCGATCCCTTGCTCCCATCTTCAGGAAGCGGCTTCCTTGGAGTAGTGGGGGGTGGGGGCGTAAGAAAGAGAGGGGAGAAAGGGAGCTCAGCTCTCCCCGCTCGCCTCGCTCCGTCTGCAGGGATCGCCCCCCCCCGCGCCTCCCCTGCGAGGCCGGCTTCGCTCCTCCTCCTCTCTTCTTCTTCTTCTTCTTCTTCTTCTTCTTCTTCTTCTTCTTCTTCTTCTTCTTCTTTGCAAAGCCCGGGCGGCGGCGGCAGCGGTGGATCTACCCGGCTGGTGCAGTTGGAGAGCGCCAGGGGTTGCGGTAGCCGGCGCCCGACCGCAGGGAGAAACCTCCCGCGCCTTTGGAACGAATCCGCTAGCCGGGAGCTGGTCTCTCTTTCTCTCTCTCTCTCTCTCTCTCTCTCGATTACTCACTCTGTCTCTCTCTCTCTCTCTCTGTAGGTCACGCCGCTCCCTCTCCCTGTCTCTTTCTCAAGATCTTTGGTTATTTAATTATGGGCTTTATATATAAACCTGGTGATTCTTGACTCTGGACGAAGGTCTCTTGTCTTTTATGTACACTGAGAGCATTTGCACCAAGACAAATTTCTTGTGTGTCCAATCACACTTGGCCAATAAAAGAATTCTATTCTATTCTATTCTATTCTATTCTATTCTATTCTATATTCTATTCTATTCTATATTCTATATCCTATATCCTATCCTATGCTATTCTGTAAAGCCGTCCATCTCGCAAAAAGTGAGTCTGAGCTGTGTACATCTGGCCATTGACTAACTTCCCAGCATCTCTGTCTGTCTGTCTCTCTCTCTCTCTCTCTCTCACACATACACACACACACACCTCTAAATCATTCGTCTCTCTTTTCACTCTTGGTAGGTCTATCTATCACTATCATTACTCCACTCTCTCCTTTCTATTTCTCCCTTTTCTATCTTCTTTCATTATAACTCTCTATCACTGTCATTACTCCTCTTTTTCCTCTCCCTTATCTGTGGACTCTCATTATCTGTCTGTCTGTCTGTCTGTCTGTCTGTCTGTCTGTCTGTCTGTCTATCTATCTATCTATCTATCTATCTATCTATCTATCTATCTATCTCTATCCATCTATCTATCATTACTCCTCTTTCCTCTTTCTTATCTGTCTACTCTCATTATCTCTCTCTCTCTCTCTCTATCTATCTATCTCTACCATTACTCCTCTTTTTCCTCTCTCTCTTATCTGTCTGCTCTCATTATCTACCTACCTACCTACCTAATTTTCGTAGCAGTCCACCTCACAAAAAGTGACTTAAGGCGGTGTACCTTTTATCTATTATCGATCTACCCGTCTTTTTCCCTCCCTCAAAATCTATCCTTTCCCCAGGTGACCCCATCCGTCTTTCTCTCCACTCAATATCTATCTACTCATCCTCCACTCTCTCTCCCTCCCTCTCAGTCTCTCCCTCCCTCTCTGTTTCTCTCTCCCCCCCCTTTCTCTCTCTCTCCCCCCCCCCATTCCAGTTCCAGGCTCGCGTCTCCTTTAGCACCAGCTGACCGCTCGCGCGCTTTCCCTCTCCCCTCCTCCCAACGTGCCCCCAAGATTTGGGCTGGCCGGAGAAGTGCCGGAGAACTCCATTTCCCAAGAAGCCTTGCGCCGGGCCGGCTCTTCCCTCCTCCTCCTCCTCCTCCTCCTCCTCCCTCTCCCCCCACCCTCTCTTCTTTCCAAAGCGGGCTCCTTCACCTTTTCCCACGGCGGTCTCTCTCTTCCCTCCTTGAGCCGGAGCGACGGCGGATGGACCGACTGCGGGGGAGACAAGGTAGGTGCTGCCGCGGAGCCGGTGGAGCCGGGGGGCGGGGGGAGGACTTCCAAATGAATGGGAGGCTGACTCAGCACCAGGTGGGCCCTGGCAGGATGGCTTTCCGGGGTCTCCTCTTCTTCCTTTTTTCCTGGGAGTTTATTTTACTACCCCTCCCAAGTTTGGTGGATGCAAGGCAGGGAAAATAAAAACAAACACGCAAAGGAGACAAGGCTAAAAAACAAAACATGCCATCCAAATCCGTGGGGTAACAGTGCCCATCATCCACTCCCATTGCCCTTCATTGCAGGATGCTTTTTTTCCCCCTGCTTGCTTCCTCTCTGGGGTGTGTGTGTGTGTGTGTGTGTGTGTAAATGCAGATTATTTGGAGAAATAATCTGCATTTACCCCCCATTTAAACTCAAACTGCATTTAAACTCAAACTGCATTTAAACTCAAACTGCATTTAAACTCAAAACTGCATTTAAACTCAAAACTGCATTTAAACTCAAACTGCATTTAAACTCAAACTGCATAAGGAGCTGCTGAGGCAGTTCTACAGAGCAGGGGTCGGCAACTTTTTGGACCTCAGGGACCACCAAATTTATAATTTTAAATCCCAGGGACCACTAACTGGTTCTGTGGGCGTGGTCTAATTTGTGGGTGTGGCTTGGTGGTCATGTGACTGGCTAGGCATGGCTTGTAGGTAAACATTATAAATATTTATATACATATTGAATTTTTTATAAAAAAGAGCAACTTTTACCCCAAATCAGGCAAAGCAGACAGGCAGATTGAGTTGCTCACAGAATCATTCAGGGATCTATCTATCTGCCATCGGCTACCTGAGTCTGTCACTTAAAATTTTCTTGTCATGAATCTGAACTGAATAATAGAAGCTTCAGTCCTAAGGGTGGTTCGGCTGTGCTTAAAAGCAGAGCCGAAGATCTGAAGACTAGCTAGAAAGCAAGAAATCCAACCATTTCCTGCTTCCTAGCTTATCTAAATCTCCCAGCACAGCAGAACAGATGATGGTCGGAAAAAGGAAAAATAGCAATTTAGCAGGCAAGTTTGCCAGGTAAGGAGTGAGTGGGCGGGGAGGGTTCCCGCGGGCCATGTGGGCTGCGCAGCCTTGTGTTTCTGCACAGCCTGGATTAATTGCTTTGTGGGGGTGCTCTGGGGTGAGATTTCTCTGCGGCCCACCAGAAAATTTTCATGGCCCACCAGTGGTGACCGCTGCTACAGGGGAATTATTGAGTCTATCATCTGCACCTCAATAGCTGTCTGGTTTGGTTCTGCAACCCAAGAGGACAGATACAGGCTCCAGAGGATAATTAGGACTGCAGAAAAAACAATGGCTACCAACTTGCCCTCAGTCAAGGACCTGTATGCTACATGAGTCAAAAAGAGGCTTCTGAAAATATCTACAGACTCCTCACATCCTGGACATAAACTGTTTCAACTCCTTCCTTCAAAACGACTATAGAGCACTGCACGCAGAACAACTAGACACAAAGACAGTTTTCCCCCGAATGCCATTGCTCTGCTAAACAAATAATTCCCACAACACTGTCCAACTATTTACAAAGTCTGCATTACTATTACTATTAATCCTCCCATCCCCTCCCACTCATGGCTGTGTGACTGTAACCTTGTTTGTATCCTTACTATTTATGTTGACTGTTTCCTAATATGAGGAAGTTGTAGGTGTTGTACCTTATGATTCTTGACTCTGGATGAATGTATCTTTTCTTTTATGTACACTGAGAGTATTTGCACCAAGACAAATTTCTTGTGTGTCCAATCACACTTGGCCAATAAAGAATTCTATTTCTATTTCTATTTCTATTCCATTCCATTCCATATTCTCTTCTCTTCTCTTCTCTTCTCTTCTCTTCTCTTCTCTTCTCTCCTCTCCTCTCCTCTCCTCTCCTCTCCTCTATTCTATTCTCTATTCCATTCTATTCTCTGTTCCATTCCATTCTCTGTTCCATTCCATTCCATTCCATTTTCTATTCTATTCTATTCTATTCTATTCTATTCTATTCTATTCTATTCTATTCCATCCCATCCCAATTGGCAATTTTAAACTGTGTGGAATTCTGGGAGTTGAAATCCACACAGCTTAAGGTTACTAAAGTTGAGAAACACTATCTGGTGTAAAGTGTTGTTTACTTTACTGGAAAACCCAGATGGATGGCCTTCAGCTTCCAGAATCCTCTGCAATGCCCAAGGAATTCTGGGAGTCAAAAGTCCATATAGCTTAAGGTTACTAAAGTTGAGAAAACACTATCTGGTTTAAAGTGTTGTTTGCTTAACTGGCAACCCGGATGTGTGGACTTCAACTTCCAGAATCCTCTGCAATGCCCAAGGAATTCTGGAGTCAAAGTCCAGAAGTCTGGAAGGGTTCCCCATTAGGAACAAAGGTCGGAAGGAAACAGCTAGCCTTACCTTACCTGATGCTCAATAAATGAAATATAATTACCAGTCTTCCAGCTAGCAGTGGTCATGCTTTAAGAATAATAATCCTGTTTTCAGACAGGATACTGCCTGTTTTCTCTCACTTTTGCAGGTTCCTGGAAATCCAGATGATGGTCCAATTTAAGCAGTTTGGCACAACTTTTATACAAACCCTGATCCTTTGAAAGACGACCGTTTGGTAAGACCTGTGGGATGTTACATGCAATAAAACCAGAGCTGGGCTGCTACCGGTTCGCCCCGGTTCAAACGAACTGGTAGCTAATTTTATCATTTTTAAGAGCCAGTTTGGTGAACCGGTAAATCCCCACCCCTGGCTGCCCACCCCCCACCGCTCCCAGGAGTCCCCATGTGGCCCATTTTGGATGCCAGGTAAGTACAGGGTCCTTGTGCAGGCTTGAGGAAGATGGAAAAACGGGCCTCCCAGAAGTTCGGAAAGACCGGAAATGGGCCCGTTTCTGGCTTCCAGGGAGGCCGTTTTTGCCCTCCCAGAGGCTCGAAGAAAGCCTCTGGAGCCCGGGAATGGTGAAAATGGCCCCCCATGGTGCAGGAGGCTGACTAGGCCACACCCACCATGTCCACGCCCACCCAGCAACCGGGCAGAGAACCGGTTGCTGAAATTTTTGAAGCCCACCCCTGAATAAAACCCCTGAAGAGCTGCACGGGTTTATTATGGTGGGACTTCAGAGGAAGCATCAATAACGATTTAGTTTGAATTTAAGGTTACAGAGCACCTTGACACATAAGTATGTGCTGTAAATTTATGTGCTCACATAAATATGTGAGGAGACACATACTTTTGTTTCGTTGTATTGCCCAGTTGTCCCGGTTCCAATGTTATCCACCTCTTTCTTCTCTCCTGCACAAATCTTAATCCAGCTGAGTCCTCCTCTTCGGCGTGGCCATTTTAAACCACCGCTGCAGTCGTCTTCGGGGGGAAAAAGACCAAGCCCAGGGGGAGAGATGCAGCTCCCCTCAACCTGGCTTGAGGCTTCCCCTTACTTTGCCGCCCCTCCAAGGCAGCTTCAGCCCTTAATCGTAATGATTGGGGCTCTCCAACGAAAGAGCACGGACCATAGCCACAAAGAGTTGCGATCTACGGTCCGTCAGCGAGGAGGCTCCGCCTTCTTCCTCCTCAGGAACAACCTCATCACTGCTGCCAGTCCCCACAATCTCTGAAGGCAACAGTCCACTCCTTAATTGTCCTGGCCCTTCATCTGAGTCCTCGCTTTCCTCAGCCGTCCGCACCTGCTGCCAGCTAACCACAACAGTGCCTTTACTCCCAAATCAACCCTTGTTCCTTAACTGTTCCCTTCTCCTGGCAGCTCTGTGCATGCGCACACTGGAAACAGGCTCCAGCTGTTCTTCTGCCCCACTGATCTCCGACACCAAAGGCAGCTGATATCTGCCAGATGGCCCTGGCCCCATCTCTGTCTCCAACGCAGAGCCCTCGTCAGAGCCTTCCCCAGACTCCAGGACTGGCCTATGTTCCTCCCCAACCTCCTCACTGTCCGAATCTGCCGCCAGCTCTGTTGGCCACTGGCAGGCTACAACACAGCCGAATTTTGGTTACACGACCATTGGGGATCACACAGTTGTGTGAAAAATGGTTGTCACTTTTTTCAATGCCGTTTGTAACTTCGAACGGTCACTAAACAAAACTGTAGTAAGTCGAGGACTGTCTGCATGGTTGTTCTATATTCTTGGAAATATAAATATATCCACTGCATAATATATCTCTTCCTCTCTACTTTAGCAGTCACCTGTATTGGAGACACACACGCAAACTTATTTTTAGACTCTGCATTTTCTTTCTAAAAAACAAAGAAGACTTTGGCCCTTAGCTTCTCTTTGAAGTGCCTGATGTTTAAACTGATAAATTTTTAACCCCAGATTGAGGAGTAAAGGCAGTGAGGGTTGGGGAAAAAAACACCCATTTAAAAAAACGGGTGGGAAGGAACAAAAGGAAGTCCATGCTTCAGAGCAGAGACTGTCAGCCCAGATCCAAAATTCAGAACAGATGGATGTTCGCCTATTTCCATACGCCATAATATTATTCAAGCAGTTATTATGAACTCGCCTGTAACCTAGCGTTGCCCAGGTATTTATCCTAATCCTATATGAGACAGGAAAAACCCTGAATTCGGCAACCCGGAACAAATGTCATTTCTTACGTTGGATTTTCCTCCTTACTAGAGAGAGCCCTCTTGTGGAGTACTGTGAAGCCGTTACCATGGCAATACCACAGGGCTGTGCAGTAGAAGCCATTTTACGGCAGTACGGTAGAAGCCATTTTAAGGCCCAACAGGTTGCATCTTAACAGAACATACACCCCGAGGGGTGTTAGGGGTGTCTTATCCCCACAATATCTGTTTCCAGAGGTTAAGCCATCTGTGTACCAAGTTTGATTGAAATTGTTCAAGGCATTCCAGAGTTATGCTGGAATACATTTTAAAAAATAATATATAGATATAATGACCGCAGTTCAAGGGTACAGAGCAGGATTCGATCGGCCCGCAGCCTCTTAAAAGCAGGACGGCAAAAATAGCATCATCAGCCAAAATTCAATTAAAAGCCTCTGGAAGAAGAATATTTTGACCGTCTGTCACAGCAGCTTGTCGCCAGCCGTAAGATAACCAGGAGGAATCGCACAACTGGGACAATTGCAGAGAAAAAACACACAACAAAGCCTCAGCTTGCCGCATAGAAAAATCAGTGGCAAAGGTGTGGTTTGTGACCGGGCATCTCTAGCAGGTTTTAATGATCGGATTAATATATAACTGCAGGTAGTCCTCGACTTACAACAGTTCACTTAGGGGCCATTCAAAGTGGCAAAAGCACTGAAAAAAGTGGCTTTAGAATTAGAATTAGAAGAACTTTATTGTCATTGTACAAGTACAACGAAACTGTGGATGCACCCCAATACAATAAAACCAAAGCACTTAAAAATGAAGATAAGAAAAATAGAGTACCCACATCTCCATTTGCAATTTGAGAGTACAATATCTACGAATATACACAAAATATGCATCCATCACTGACTGTAATGCTTAGCCGAGTATAATGCACAAGAGATGGATTGTACTGTAATATGTTATTATACATCTGAATGGGGTATTGAGATTTCACATCTTTTCACATCCTAATGAGGTAGAGACTTCGTGCTTATTTGCGGTTCGGATGGCCCAGGGAAAGAAACTATTTGTTAGTCTAGTGGTGTGGGATTTTATTGACCTAAAACGCCGTCCAGACCACAGCAGGTCAAAAAGATAATTGCCAGGGTGTCTATAATGGCCTTGATTCTGCTTTGGCAGCAGGACCTGGCTAAGTCTTCCAGGGAGGGCAGAGGGCAACTAATGATCTTTTGAGCTGTGTTTATCACCCTCTGTACAGTTTTCCTATCCTCAGCTGTGGAGCCTGCATACCACACACGCAGACAATATGTCAGAGTGCTCTCCACAGAGGTTTTATAGAAAGCCAGCAACAGCTTCGTATCCAGATTGTTCTTCCTGAAAACCCACAGGAAGTGCAGCCGCGGCTGAGTCTTCTTCACTATGGCCTTGGTGTTAGGGGACCAGGAGATATCAGCTGAAATACGGATGCCAAGAAATCTGATCGTAGGGACAGTTTCCACCCGTTCTCCGTTGATGATGAGTGGGGCGTGGTCCTGTCCATGTCTCCTGAAGTCCATTATCAGTTCTTTGGTTTTATGGACATTCAGTGACAGATTGGTTCTGTGAACACCAGACAGACAGGTTCTCTACTTCTGCCCTATATGCCGTCTCATCCTCTCCGGAGATGAGACCAATCACAGCCGTGTCGTCTGCAAACTTTATGATGGTGTTTGTTGCGTGGCTTGGTGAGCAATCAAAGATATACAAGGCATATAGCAGGGGGCTCATGACACAACCCTGGGGGGAACCAGTACTGAATGTAATAGTGGAAGAAAGGTGGGGACCAAGTCTAACAGACTGTGGTCTGTTTGTCAAAAAGTTCTTAATCCAGCAACATGTGGGGGTGGGGACCTGCCGATTATACAGTTCGGTTACTAGCATATCTGGGATGATAGTGTTAAACGCAGAGCTGTAGTCCCACAAAGAGCATCCTCACATAGCTCTGTTTGTTCTCCAGATGACTCAGCACTGTATGAAGTGTGATGGCCACAGCATCCTCTGTAGATCGCGTTGCTCCATAAGCAAACTGATGTTGATCGAAGGAGGGCGGGAGGCAGTCTCTGATGTGCTGTGAAACTAGTTGCTCAAAAACCTTCCTAATGGAGCTTGTTAACGCTATGGGCCTATAGTCATTGGGGGTGTTTATAGTTGTTTTTTGGTGGTGGGGAACGGGGATGATGGTTGCAGCCTTCAGGCCTTGTGGGATGATGGCATGTGTTAAAAAGATAGATTGAACAGCTCTGTAAGTATTTCTGCCAACTGGTCAGCACACGCTTTTAACTACGGCACCAGGAATGCCATCAGGCCCAGCAGCTTTCCTGGGATTTAATGCTCTCCGTGTTTTTCTCACCTCATGCACCTGAAGAGAAACAGGTGCAGCGTCGTGGTCCTCGTGAGACAATACGTCCAGGTTCTTGGTGGTCTCGAAGTGTGCAAAAAAGGATGTTTAGCTCCTCTGCCTGAGTGCTGCTGCTCTCGCTGTTTGTTGGGCTCTGGCCTTTATAGTTGGTCAGGGCCTGTATCCCCCTCCACATCGGCCGTGGGTCACTGTCAGTAAAGTGGCCCTCCACCTTCCTCCTATACATCTCCTTAGCATGTTTGGTTCCCCCTTCTCAGCTCAGCTCTGGCAGTGCTGTACTGTGAGATGTCACCTGCTCTGAAAGCCAGGTTCATGGGCCCTGATCAGAGTCTGGACTTCGCTGGTCATCTAGGGTTTCCCGTTTGGGAAGGTCAATCAGTGGTGGGATTCAAAAATATTTACTACCAGTTCTGTGGGCGTGGCTTGGTGGGTGTGGCAAGGGAAGGATACTAATCTCCCTTCCCTCCACACCCCACTAACCTGCTTTGCAGCTCCGTTCTCCTGTGCAGGGCAACCAAAGAGGCAGGGTATAGAGGGGGGCGGGGCCAGTCAGAGGTGGCATTTGCTGGTTCTCCGAGCTACTCAAAATTTCCAGTACCGGTTTTCTAGAACCGGTCAGAACCTCCTGAATACCACTCCTGCTTACAACCGTTTTTCACACTTACAACCATTGCAGCGTTCCATCCCCCCCCCCCCAGTCATGTGACCTAAATTTGGATGCTTGACAACAGATTCACATTTATGATGGCCGTCGGGTCCCCTTTTGCAACCTTCTGACAAGCAAAGTCCAGAGGGAAACGAGATTCATTTAACAACCGTCTTCCTAATGCAAGAACTGCAGGGATTCACTTAAAACAGACATGGCCAGGGAGGTCGTACATTGGGGCAAGACTCACTTGACAAATTTCTCACTTTGCAACATACCTTGTCGTACATTGGGGACTATCTGTATAAGAGTCTTGAGCAGCAGCACAACTGCGTGGAATTTGCAAAGTGGCAATTCACGAACATACTTAACTAGCTCGATACCCGTGCTTTGCTACGAAACTATGTGGTCGGGCTTAGTTTTGGGGGGAGGAAAATGAGGAAAGAAAAATTCTGCCTCTGCCTACCAGCAACCATCGGTATTCATCTGGCTAGCGTCCTGTCAGTGAGTGAGAGAGTTGAGGCCTGTTTGGAAACTGAAACAGTATTTGCTGTGTGAGCAAGGAAGAGACAGCAAGGAGCCTGGGCGTGGCTTAGCTCAACTGTTCTGTAACAAAGCTGCTTGGTGCTGTGAAACGAAAACTGAAACTCCTCTCCTCTGCTTGTGTTTTGCATTTGGAAGAGATTTCTTTTCAGGTGGGGAGGGGGAGTTGAACTCCTTAGCATCAGAGCATGTTAATAATAATATAGGAAGTACTCTAAATGCTCTGATGGTCATTTCAAAAAATCCTTTCTTAGTGAGCACCTAGAAGCCAAGAGGAACCTATGGGCCAATTTTCAAGTTTGTATGCTTTACGGTTCTGGAGATTTCGTGATGATGCGCGAGTGGTATTTCGCTTTTATATAGATGGATTGCAAGTAGTACATGACTTATAATAATTATTGGGACAAGAATTTCAGTTGCTAGGCAGGGCAAAGGTTTAGTGACTTTGGTCCCATTTTACAACCTTCCTTGCCACAGTTGTTAAGTGAATAATTGCAGTTGTTAAGTTAGGAACACCGTTGTTAAGCGAGTGTGGCTCCCCTCTTCCCAGTGACTTTGCTATGGGAAGCCACCTGGGAGGATTCCCAAATAGCGATTTTGTGACTTGGGAAAGTTGCCACGCCCCTGAATTGTGAACATGTGATTGTGGGGTGTGTCCAAATTGACATGACTCAATTAACAACCACTTTGCATTAACAACAGAAATTTTCAGTCCCAATGTTGTTGTAAGTCAAGGACTACCTGGAATGCATTCAGGGTGTTTCTCTCCCTTCAAATTGAATTAATATAATTTGGACTTTTTCTTTCTTTTGTTCTTTCTTTCCTTTTCTTTCTTCTTTCTTCTTTCTTTCTTTTCTCTTTTTCTTTCTTTCCTTTCTTCCCTCCCTCCCTCTCTCCTTCTTTATTTCCTCTCTTTTTCTTTCCTGCTTGCTTGCTTGCCTTCTTTTCCTCCCTCTCTCCTCCTTCTTTCTTTCTTTTTCTTTTTTCTTTCTTGTTTGCCTTCCTTCTTTTCCTCCGTCCCTCCATCTCTTCCTTTCTTCCTTTCTCTTCTCTTTTCTTTCTTGCTTGTCTTTTCTCCCTCCTTCCTTTTCTTTCTTTTCCTTCCTTCTTCCTCTTTTTCTTGCTTGCTTGCTTTCCTTCCTTTCCTCCTCCCTCCCTCTTTTTTCTTTCTTTCTTTCTTTCTTTCTTTCTTTCTTTCTTTCTTTCTTTCTTTCTTTCTTTCTTTCTTTCTTTCTTTCTTTCTTTCTTTCTTTCTTCTTCCTTCCTTCCTTCCTTCTTTTGTTTTCTTTTTCTTTTCCTTGCTTGCTTTCCTTCTTTCCCTCCTCCTTTCCTTTCCCTTTGCTTCCTTCCTTCCTTCTCCCAGATCCGCTCCGTTTCCAGCCATGTCGGAGCCCATAACGCTGAACGTTGGCGGGAAATTATACACCACGTCCCTCTCCACTCTGACCAGCTTCCCAGACTCCATGCTGGGCGCCATGTTTAGTGGGAAGATGCCGACCAAAAGAGACAGCCAAGGCCACTGCTTCATTGACCGCGACGGCAAAGTTTTCCGCTACATCCTCAACTTCTTGAGAACGTCTCACCTGGACCTGCCCGAGGACTTCCAAGAAATGGGCCTGCTTCGGCGAGAAGCAGACTTTTACCAGGTCCAACCCCTCATTGAGGCTCTCCTGGAGAAGGAAGTGGAGCTCTCTAAAGCTGAGAAGAACGCAATGCTCAACATCACTTTGGACCAAAGGACCCAAACGGTTCATTTCACCGTCCGGGAAGCTCCTCAGATCTACAGCTTGTCCTCTTCTAACATGGAAGTGTTCAGCGCCCATATCTTCAGCACTTCCAGTTTGTTCCTCAAACTCCTAGGCTCCAAACTTTACTACTGTTTCAATGGCAACCTGTCCTCCATTTCTACTTATTTAGAAGACCCCTACCATGTCACCTTGGATTGGGTAGCCAGCGTGGAAGGTCTACCCGAAGAGGAATACACCAGGCAGAACTTAAAGAGGTTGTGGGTCCTTCCCAGCAAGAAGCAGATTAACAGTTTCCAGGTCTTCGTGGAGGAAGTGCTGAAAATCGCCATGAGCGATGGGTTTTGCGTGGACGCCACTCACCCGCACACGACAGATTTCATGAATAATAAGATTATTCGGCTCATTCGCTACAAATAGACCTGGAGCCGGTTTTCTATCAATGATTCACACGTTTGGCGCTGTGTCGCAAGCTTACAGCCTGGAGCTGACTTCGCCCACCATGAGCTAATCCCGTGATGGTGAACCTGTGGCACGTGTGCCACAGGTGGCACGCAGAGCCATTTGTGGTGGCCCAGCCAAACGTACCTGCACTGCGCATGTGCGCACCTCCCAGCTAATTTTCGGGCCGTTTGAGGCCATTTTCGCTCTCCTGGAGGCTCAAGGGAAGCTTCTGCAGCCTCAGGAAGCCGAAAAACGGGCCTTCTGGACATACCGGAAATGCTGAAATGGGCCTGTTTTCAGCCTCCTGAGGGTTCCCTTGAGGAACCTCCAGAGGCTGAAAACGGGCACCTCCAGTATGTCCGGAAGGCCTGTTTTTCGGCCTCCTGAGGCTACAGAGGCTTCCCTCAAGCCTTCAGGAGGGCGATAATGGCCTCAAATTGGCTGAAAATCATCTGGGAGGCATATGCATGCGCAGTGCAGTTAAGATGGCAGGTCGGGGGTATTCCACATGCATGCGCAGGGGGGGCAGAGCGCATTGCATTGTGGGTGCCAGCATGCACGCGCTTTCGGCACACCACAACACAAAGATTTGCCATTACTGGGCTAATCCAAAGCATGGTTCTAACCGGAGGAGGCCTAGGGGTTTTTTGTACTAAAAAGACTAACCTAGAATTTGCTAAAACTAGAAACAGGAATGTGATGGATTTTTTTTATGTGCGAATTGCGTAGGGGTCTTTGCTCCATAGAAATTTGTTGTCTAAATGCTATTGCGAAGGAGGGAGGACGGAAGGAAGGAGCTGTGGTGGCACAGTGGTTAGAATAGAGTATTGTAATCTGACTCTGCCGACTGCCAGAAGTTAAATCTCAACTGGCCTCAAGGTTGACTCAGCCTTCCATCCTTCTGAGGTCGGTAAAATGAGGATCCAGATTGATGAGGGCAATAGGCTGACTCTGTAAACCGCCTAGAGAGGGTGTTAAAGCTCTGGGAAGCGGTATATAAGTCTAAGTGCTATCGCTAGTGCTATTGAAGTGAAAGAACAGCATTGAAGCACAATGGTCATTCCATGCTAAGGGTTTTTTTCCATCTCCAATGATAAGTGGTGATGGAGACCATTTGAAATACTTCTGATAAGATTGGAACAGCCTGTTTTTGAATTCAAAATAGTCTGTACTCTTGATTGGAAGCAGAGAGCTCATCCTGTCCAAATGTCACTTTTTCCCACATCCGTGTGGAAAAACGAAGATTTAGACGCCAAGGAAAGACAAGGAAATAATTGATTGTATTTCTCATTATAGGTTTTGTCTGAGGCTGGAATGAAAATATCCATTCCTACTCTGGGGAAGAGAGAGAAATATATTCATACAGTACAGTCCCCGACTTACAACAATTCATTTAGTGACCAAAGTTAAAACGGCACTGAAAAAAGTGGCTTATGATGGTTTTTCACGTGACTTGCAGCATTCCCATGGTCATGTGGTAAAAATTTGGAAGGCGTGTCTTTATAACACATCCCAGGGTCCCGTTTTGTGACCTGTTAATCTGCAGAGTCCATGGGGAAGCCAGATTCACTTAACAACCATGTGACTTAACTTCACAACGGCAGCGGTTTCGCTTAATGGTAGCGAGAAAGGTCGTAAAATGGGGCAGAACTTGCTTAACAGCTGCCTCGCTCAGCAAAATTTTGAGCTCCACTGTGGTCGTAAGTCGAGGATTGCCTGTCTAGCAATGTTTTTACTCAGAAGAAATGCAAACATTTCCTCAGAGACTTTCATTTCTCTCATGACAACAGCCTTGTTTTAACTTCATTGCATCAGTTTCCCCATTGGAAACGGAGGACTGCGGGGAGGGAACAGCCTTAACTCAAGAGAACGGACTTCTTTCAGAGATTAAAACCATATTTTTTAAAAAATAAAAATGACTTGAACTGAGCAGGGCATGATAACCGCTGGGGTTTGATCCCTTCTCATGTATAGAATACAGATAGTTCGTGACTCGCTTTGTTTAGTGACTGTTCAAAGTTACGATGGCACTGGAAAAAAAAACATATGACCGTTTTTCACACTTAATGACCATTGCCTCTTCCCCAGGGTCATGTGATTTACATTCGCTTGACAACTGACTCACATTTATGACCATTGCAGTATCCTGGGGTCACAGGAATCCGTTTTTGCGACCTTTCGACAAGCAAAATCTAGGGGCAAAGCCAGATTTACTTAACAACCGGGTGGCTAATTTAACAACTACAACCATTCAGTAAACGAATGCAGCAAGAAAAGTCGTAGAACGGGACGAAACTCCATTAACAAATGCCTCACACTTAACAACATAAATTTTGGGCTCACTTGTCATAAATTGAGGACTACCTGTATAAACACAGAGCAGGATATTTCTCTATTATCTGCCTGGTTTTAAAAGACAAATGGCTGTTTATCATCTTCAGAGGAAACTAAGCTATAAGACCAGACTCTTGCCGATCTGTTTGAAGGGCAAAATTAGATTAGATTAGATTAGATTAACAGAGTTGGAAGGGACCTTGTAGGTCATCTAGTCCAACCCCCCGCCCTACACCATTTCTGCCAAATGTCAGTCCAATCTCCAAAACGTTGGCTTCCTTGTCCATCAAGGCAACTTCTCTTCGTACCTCAGCAGGTAACTTTCCACAGGAGCTGCAAAAAAGGTTCTTGTTTGAGTTCTTCAGTTTTGGCAGCAATAGGCGAAATATCCACCAAACCGTGAAGGTGATGGTGATTTTCATTTAGCTGGCTGGGGAATTCTGGGAGTTGAAGTCCGCAACTCTTCAACTTATGCTACCTGCACAGATAAGAAGTTCAGAAGGCCACTTTTGAAATCTTTTTCTACTTAATGGAATTGCTGCTTTCCACTATGGCGACACCGCCAGGCTATTGTTCTCACCCAGTTCCCCAAACACAACAAATCCTCTGAAGTGAACTCAAAGATTCCTTTAATTAGAAGCGCCGGCAGCCCCAGCAAAATGTTTCTCTCTCACTGCAGGTTAACGAGTCTGGACAGCCAGAAGATGAATAGTTGTCTGCCACATCTATTCATCTCTGCTCCCAGCCTTTTATCCCCAGAGTTAGGGTGGGGTTTTGCTAGTAGTGGTGGCTCTTCTGTCCCAAGGACCGGCCCATAGATTTCCACTGCTCTCCTCTCCTCTGCCTTCTGTGCATCCACACGTCAGATACTGGGCCCAATTGTTCCTCCTCTTCCTCATCAGCCACCTCCAGACCTGGGAGCTGTTGACTCTCCATCTGAGGACTGATGGACAGCCCAGGCTTCACACCTCTCTCTCTCTCTCTCTCTCTCTCTCTCTCTCCCTCCCTCCCTCTTTCTCTCTCTCTGTGTCTCTATCTCTCTATCTCTTTCTTTTCCCTTGCATGTGGTGTCATGTTGAAGGACTTCAAGCAAACACTGCAATCCAGGTGTAAGAATTCTCATTCTCCATTATTCAACTCCTACTTAATTCGGAAGAATCCAAACCACACTTCCTTTATTTTGATTTCTCAGCCTTCAAGTCAGATTTGACCCACGTGGCGACTACCTCAAAAACTTGCAATTTTCTTGGCAAGATTTTTCAGAAGTGGTTTGTTACTGTTTTCTTCCTGGGGCTTTGAGATAGTGACTGGCCTAAGGTCAGCTGGCTGGCTGGGTGTCTAAGGCAGGATTATAACTCCCCATCTCCTGGTGATTGATTCAAAGTTATCCAACCGGCTTTCATGCCTCAGACAGGACTAGAACTCACAATCACCAGTTGATTGGCCCAAAATTATCTACCTGTTTTTTGTGCCTAAGGCAGGACTAGAACTCACAATCACCTGTTGATTGGCCCAAAGTCCCCCACCTGGCTTTCATGCCTAAAGCAGAACTAGAACTCACTGTCTCCTAGTGATTCGCCCAAAGTCACCCAATCTGCTTTTGTGCTTAAAAGCAGAACTAAAATTCACCATCTCCTATTGATTGACTCAGAGTTACCCAACTGGCTTTCGTGCCTAAGACGAGACTAGAACTCAAAGTCCCCCAGCCAGTTTTCATCCATAACTACGAGGCTAGAACTCAAAGTCACCCAGCCAGTTTTCATCCCTAACTAGAACTCAACTGTCTCCCAGTTTCTAACCTGATGCCTTTACTGCTTCAATAAACAGGTTCTCCCAGAATTGTTACTACTTCTGGAAATTTCCTCACGGCTGTAGAATTTCCACATTCTAAGTGGTGATTTTCCAGGACTTAAATATATTGCAGGTTTTTCACAAGGTAAAGGGTAAAGATGCCCTCGGGTTGAGCTTGACACCTGGTGAGGACATCTGTGGAGTTTTCCAGCATTGTGGAAGTGTCTGATTTTCTCCGACATGTTTTCTTACTTCCGGGTTTTACCAATAACTCTGAACTTCCCAGGGCTTAGCTACTAAGAGAGAGGAGCTAATTCTTACAGGTAATCCTTGAGTTACGACCACAACAGAGCCCAAAATTTCTGATGTTAAGCGAGACAGATGTTGCCCCATTTTACCTTCCTTGCCACTGTTAAGTGAATCACTGCAGTTGTTAAGTTAGCCACACGGTTGTTAAGTGAATCTGGCTTCCCCGTTGACTTTGCTTGTCAGAAGGTCACAAAAGGGAACCGCATGGATCCAGGACTCTGCGACCATCATAAATATGAGTCAGCTAGCCAAGCATCTGAATTTTGATCACATGACCATGGGATTGCTGCAATGGGCGTAACTCTGAAAAACAGTCCTATATCCCTCTTATCCGTGCCATTGTAACTTTGATCATTAAACAAATGGTTGTGAATCGAGAAATACCTGTATTTCTTTACAGAGGACACTAATTTACACAAGTCTTCCTGGGCAATTATGGTGGACCATTATAATTTTGTCTTTAATCCTGTGCCCATATTTGGGGAAAACCCAACACGCAAACACCTGAAATAGATTTAATTTTCCACTGCCCCGGCAAATTAGGTTTCCTCTGTAACAGCATTCCAAAATGAAATAAAAAATTTGATTAAACTTTGTAAGTGCTTGAAGCCTGCAGCTAATGTCAAGTTCTCCCAATCACAAAGTTGAACTATCAGCAGATTTTGTAATTACACAAGATTCCAAATAGTATTTGTTCCAAGTCTCTTTATTACTGGCACCGGTGGAGTGCCTGCTAAAATGCTGTGGTTTAGCATCTCATACAAACATGAAGCTGTCTGGCCTGGTGGATAAGGTTTTTGTAGATTAGATTAGATTAGATTAGATTAGATTAGATAGATAGATAGATAGATAGATAGATAGATAGATAGATAGATAGATAGATAGATAGATAGATAGAATGAATGAATGAATGAATGAATGAATGAATGAATGAATTCTTTATTGGCCAAGTGTGATTGGACACACAAGGAATTTGTCTTGGTGCAAATACTCTCAGTACACATAAAAGATATATTCGTCAAGAATCATAAGGTACAACATTTAATGATAGTCATAGGGTACAATAAGCAATCAAATCATACTAGGAAACAGTCAATATAAATCATAAGGATACGAGCGACAAAGTTACAGTCATACAGTCACAAGTGGGAGGGGATGGGCGATAAGGAGTGATGACAAGATTAATAGTAATAGTGGTACAGACTTTGTAAACTGTTGGACAGTGTTGAGGGAATTGTTTGTTTAGCAGAGTGATGGCTTTCAAGAAAAAAACTGTTCTTGTGTCTAATTGTTCTGGTGTGCAGTGCTCTATAGTGTCATTTTGAGGGAAGGAGTTAAAATAGTTTATGTCCGGGATGTGTAAATATTTTCACAGCCCTCTTTTTGACTCATGCAATATACAGGTCCACAATGGAAAGCAAGTTGGTAGTAATTGCTTTTTCTGCAGTCCTAATTATCCTCTGAAGTCTGTGTCTGTCTTGTTGGGTTGCAGAACCAAACCAGACAGTGATAGAGGTGCAGATGATAGACTTGTAATTCCAGGGTCCTCCATATCATGTCTTACTACAATTGTCATTGGCGAAAATGTGACAATCCTAGACCAGGCCAGGTCCACCAAATGCCAGGGAATTGCTAGAAGCCACTCTCACTAATCAGCTATCAACAGACATGTAGACATTAACAATATCTATAAACTACGCAAAAGAGATAATCAAATAGCCAAAAAGGGAATAAAATGACCTCAACAATCAGCACCCAGATCAGCATAGATTTATTCTAAGATTAATATCGGACCAATAATCAAGTAAACAATACCCCAATCAACAAACTACCAAAGGGGCCAACAGCCCAACTAAAGAATCTCTAAGGCCACCCCACTAACACTGACAGGGCAAACCACTAGAATATAAACTGAGAAAAAAAAACCACACTTCTTTCTAGCACTGATGTTGTTACCTAGCTGGGTGATGAAATGTCTGCAAGAAAACAACCTCAGAGAGCACCAAGGACCCCTCATTTCAACCCTAAGCTGCAAATATTCTCCTTTATGGGTAGAATTGTCATCATTCCATATTTACTTATATTTATTTATTGAATGTGTCACCCACATTTTATCACCATCTTCTTTTAATGACCCCATAAACCCTTGCGGAGTGGAGTCCGGGCAGCTGAATGGAGCTGAGTGTTTACTGGCCAGATGCCCTTCCTGTCGCCAGTGCAGAGTTATATTCAGCAGATATATTCTCAACTGTGCCCAGAGAGAGAAATGTCTGCCTCTACCTAGGATCGAACTCACCACCTCCTGAGGCGAGAGCTCCACCTTTAGGCCACCACACCACTCCTGTCAGCCACAATTTATCAGTAAAAGAAGATAAAACTCTAAAAGCACTAGTGAGGCTACACTTGGAATGTTGCATATGTTGGTCACCACGATGCCAAAAAGATCCTGAGGCACTAGAACTGTGATGGCAAACCTATAGCACATGTGCCACAGGTAGCACACAGAGCCATTTGTGCGGGCACGTGAGCCCCAGCCAAACTTACCTGCACTGTGCATGTGCGCACCTCCCAGCTGATTTTTGGCGCATTTGAGGCCATTTTCGCCTTCCCGAAGGCTCAGGGGAAGCCCCTGCAGCCTCAGGAGGCGGAAAAACGGGCCTTCTGGAAATACCGGAAGTGCCGAAATGGGCCTTTTTTTCAGCCTCCTGAGCCTGCAGAGGCTTCCCTCGAGTCTCCGGCAGGGCGAAAATGGCCTCAAACAGGCTGAAAATCAGCTGGGAGGCATGTGCATGTACAGTGCAGGTAAGGGAGCGAGGCAGGGAGCATCGCATTATGGGTGCGGGCACACTTGCGCTTTCGGCACACCCAACAAAAAGGTTCGCCATCACTGCCCTAGAAAGCGTTCATACATGAGCACTAGAATTCTAGATAATGAAGGATCTGGAGGCTAAATCATGTGGTGGATGGCTGAGGGAATTGAGAGACATGATAACTGTCTTCCAGTACTTCAGGGGCTCTCACTGGAAGCTTTTAAGAAGGACAAAGAAGCAATGGATGGAAATTAATCAAGGAGAGAAGCAACCTAGAAATAAGGAGAAATTTCCTGACAGTGAGAACAATCAATCATTGGGGCCACTCGTCTCCAGAGGTTGTGGGTGCTCTATCACTGGAGGTTTTCAAGAAGAAATTGGACAGCCATTTTTTTCTGAAAAAATGGGTCTGCTGCCTGAGCAAGAAGACTAGATGACTTCCAACCCTCTGATTTTATGTTTAAAAAAAAAAACCCAACACTAAAATTGATTTAAAAATTCACAAAGATGGGAAAAGAAAGGAGGAAACAAAGGATTTTATCTTAGTCCATTAACCATCATTAACCACCTCCAGAATGGCATGCCATAATATGAACCATGCTAGAAATAAGCTTAAAAAACTGAGGGTTTTTCAAATTCCTGATTTCTGGCATTTTCAAACCAAACATTAGATGGCAGCCTGCTACCATTTTAATTTTTCTAAGACTTGAAGGACTGGTATTTTGCAGGTGGCTAGATTTCCCTTCGAAATGTTTTTAAAAATATAAGAAATGAGGTGGGCCCGTCAGGAACAGATTTATTGCAATTAATGCAATTCGACAGACATCCTGCATTCCAGCAACTTATGGTGTTTTCTTCTCCAGTTTTGCTCCACTGGGCAACTTTTAAGATGTATGGACTTCAACTCCCAGAATTCCACAGCCAGCCATGCTGAGCAATTAAATCCCACTGATTTATAGAATTTATTTTGCATTGAGTAATGGAACTTTTTTTTTTAGCAAGATATGATATTGTGGCTAAACTGAACTCCACGCCTGCAGTTTTACGCAATATTTACAATATTTAATGTTATTTAATATTTACAATATTAAGATCAGGGAAATCAACGCGGCTGTTTATTCCTCTTTAAATATCTCCCAAGCTGCATGTCTCGCACAAACGAGCCCCACTGCGCAGGCGCAAAGGTTTGACTTTCTCGACGCTTGCGCAAATGCTCAGACACCAAAAGCCGTTCAAAAAAAAAAAAAGCGGGAGCCAAACGGTTGGTGTCTGGCGCATGCGCTGTGGCGCCTCTTCCGTCCGCCCGTCGGGGGGGGAAAGCGAGGGCGGGTGTCATGGCGGCGCGGCGAGGTTGGTACGGAGGAAAAGGCTCGTTTCTGGCTTTGGCCTCCGGCGTCACGTTCCTGAAACTGCTCCTCATTCCGACATAGTAAGAGATCTGGATTCTTTCGTCTCTCGGCTGATTAAAAAGGCGCGCGGAGGGAGGGAGGCTAGCCGCCGCCATTGTAGATTCGGCTGTTCCAAGGGAGCTTCCCCCGCCCTCCACTACTAGTGCCCTTTTTGCCTGTGTGTGTGGCTGTTCCCGGGGTTGTGCCCCTCCCTCCGTGCTCTTCTTTTGCTAACCCTTCCAAGCCCCGCTGATCACTAATGAATACGAGCCGTGGGGGGGGGCTGGGGATGATGGGGAGTGTAGTGTAACACCTCAAGAGGGTGTCTTGGGAAACATTTTCTCGAGGTTTCTGCTGGAATAGCAGTAGTCCTCGACTTACAGCCACCATGGATTGAGCCCAATTTTTTTTGGGTTGCTCGGTGAAACATTAGTGAATGTTGCTTTTGGGGGGCCACCGTTGTTAAGTGAATCACTGCAGTTGTTAAATGAATCTGGCTTCGCCACTGACTTTGCTTGCAAGAAGGTCACAAAAAGGGATCACTGAGACCGTCGTAAATACGAGTCATTGGCCAAGCGTCTGAATTTTGCTCATGTGTCCCCCCCTCCCCCCGGGGACACTTGAGACCGTTGTAAATATGAGTCAGCGGCCAAGCGTCTGAACTTTGATCACAGGGCTGCTGCAACGGTCGTGTGAAAAACGGTCATAAGTCACTTTTCAGTGCCATTGCAACTTCGAACGGTCACTAAACAAACTTGTAAGCGGAGGACTTCCCATGTTAACTATTTAGTCCTATTCTCTACAGTTAACATGGTTAGTGAATCAATTAACCTAAGTTTGCACTTTCATCCATAGATTTAAAAAGTGGATGATCTATAGAAATAGAATAGAATAGAATAGAATAGAATAGAATAGAATAGAATAGAATAGAATAGAATAGAATAGAATAGAATAGAATAGAATTCTTTATTGGCCAAGTGTGATTGGACACACAAGGAATTTGTCTTGGTGCAAATGCTCTCAGTGTACATAAAAATGAAAAGAGACATTCGTCAAGAGTCAAGAATCATCAGGTACAACAATTAATAATAATAGTCATAGGGTACAATAAGTATGGATGGTAGATTAGCCATGATGGCGCTGTGGTTAGAATGCAGTACTGCAGGCTACTTCTGCTGACTGCTGGCTGTCGGCAGTTTGATTCTCATCAACTCATGGTTGATGCAGCCTTCAGTCCTTCTGAGGTCGGCAAAATGAGGACTCAGATGGGTGTGGAGCCTTCTTGGAACTGCTGAAAGGATCGTGTTGTGGAGCTGTCAAGAAGGCTCCACACCCATTTGCACCACTCAGGTGTCCCTGAGGACACAGACAAAGCTCCAAATGGTCTCAATGACCCTCTAAAAAGGATGCAAATGACCAGCTGTCTGCAAGAGGCATAAATCCTTCCGTTCCCCACCATACAGTCAGAGCTGAAAAAGCTTTTTGGATGAGAAGTGAAACGTCTTCAAAAAAATAATAATAATCCAGGAACTCCAGTTACCTTTTGAAAAAGCACCTATGGGAGAACCATGACCTGGATGACTGAGAATCTCTGTAGGTCTCTATCTCGATACTAACGGTTAACTCCTTGTAGTCATTCCACAGATTTTGAAGTGCACAGGAACTGGCTTGCCATTACTCACAGCCTACCAGCCTCTCGGTGGTACTATGAGGTGAGTGTTTTATTGTTTCATGGCCTGAAATAGCTTGGATTTGTAGACTTTGCTGCTCAGAAGGCCTCAAAGGGGGGATGTCATTATCCTGGGACACTGCAACCGTCATAAATCTGAGTCAGTTGCCAAGTGTCTGAATTTTGGACCGTGGGGTTGCTGCAGTGGTTCTAAATGTGAAAAAACTAAACTCACTTTTTTCAGTGCTTTTGTATCTTCAAACAGTCACTAAAAAAACTACCTGTACAGGTAGTCCTCGACTTCCAACAACATTTGAGGCCAGGATTTCCGTTGCTAAGTGAGACATTTTTGGAGTTTTGCCCCATTTTACCATCTTTCTTGCCACACTAGTTAAGTGAATCGCTGCAGTTGATAAGTTGGTAAAACCTGGTTGTTAAGTGAATCTGGCCTCCCTGTTGACTTCTCTTGTCAGAAGGTCACAAAAGGGAATCACGTGACCCTGGAACACAGCAGCGGTTGTAAGGGTGAACCAGTTGCCAAACATCTGAATTTTGACCCCATCATCATGGGGATGCTTCAAAGGTCATAACTGCGAAAAAATGGTTGTTAAGTCCCTTTTTTTGGTGTTGTTAGTACCCTGTTTCCCTGAAAATATGACCTACCCTGAAAATAAGTCCTAACTTGATTTTTACAATATAAGCCCTAATTAAGATCCTGCCCTCTCCAGAGTGGATGGGTAAAAATTCAGCTATGGGAGCGTGGAGCTGCCCTACTACTAACCTTTGGACAGGTGTAGCCCGGCCTCGCACATCCTGACACCTGCCTTGCCAGCCCATTTCTTCTGCAGCCGGCAAGGCTGTTCAGGCTTTCCTGAAGGCCTCTGGAGCTGATAACAAAGCTCTGGATTGATCCAGAGTTCTGTTATCGGCTGCAGAGGCCTTCAGGAAAGCTTTGCCGGCCACAGAAATAGTAGTTCCTGAAGGCCTCTGACAGCGAAAAGGAGGCTGGGGGTGACATACACCCGTGAGGTTAGTCAGTGGATGACATCCCCCCAAAATAAGACCTGGTGCCTTTTTTTGGTGTCAAAAAATATATAAGACAGGGTCTTATTTTCAGGGAAACACAGTATCTTCAAACAGTTATAAGTCGAGGACTACCTGTATTCTCCTCCAAAACAAGGTGTGTTAGAAGCTTTGCTCGTCCGGTTTCTGAATCTACCCACAGATAGTTTAACCGGCAAGTTTTGCTTTTAAGATCTGCTTGTCCCTGGAAGCTGAACAAACCTCCAAGCAGGCAATTGCAGCCTCTTTTGCCTGTCCTGTCAGCCTTCCTAGATTAAAAGTGAAGGTCTCTCTCTGGATTAGCCCAGCGAACTGATCCAGATCGTTCCCCTTTACACAAACAAGAATAGCAACAACCGACCGGTTTGCAATAATTTGGGTAAGTTTGCGCTCCCACGTTTAAACAAATTCCGGGCAATTCTTCCGATTCCTTGAATCTTGCAAAAAAAATTTTTTTTAAAGGGAGCTAACTTATACTGTCCTTTTAAAAGTTTGTTTTGCATTTTTTTTCCAAGCCTTTTTTTCTTTCCTTTTTATCCTGTATTAATCTTTTATTATTGTAATCAGTAATTATAGCCAATACGATTGAGAGCCATTTTAACCTAGTGGTTAAGGCTTCAGGTTAGAAAAACAGGAGTCTGAATTCTAGTCCCAGCTTAGACATGAAAGTGGGTTGGTGAATTCTGGTCCCGCCTTAGGCATGAAAGCCAACTGGGTGACTTTGAGCCAATCACCAGGAGACGGTGAGTTCTAGTCTCATCTTAGCCATGAAAGCCCGCTGGGTGATTTTGAGCTAATTAGAATAGAATAGAATCTAGAATAGAATATAGGATAGAATAGAATAGAATTCTTTATTGGCCAAGTGTGATTGGACACACAAGAAATTTGTCTTGGTGTAAATACTCTCAGTATACATAAAAGAAAAGATACTTTCATCAAGAGTTGAGAATCATAAGGTACAACACTTAATGATAGTCACCAGGTGACAGTTCTAGTCCCACCTTAGCCACGAAAGCCAGACTTTGGGCCAATCACCAGGAGACTGAGAGTTCTAGTCCCGCCTTAGGCATGAAAGCCAACTGGGTGACTTGGGGCCAATCACCAGGAGACTTTGAGTTCTAGTCCTACCTTAGGCGTGAAAACCTGGCTCGCTGACTTCAGGCCAGTCACTCTCTCTCTACCCAACCCACCTCACAGGATTGTGGTGGTGGGGAAAGGAGGAAGAAGTATTCAGTGTCTTCACTGCCTTAAGTTATTTACAAAGTTATAAAGGTGAAATACAAATCTTAAAAAATGAAAATATTAAATTATTATTTAAAAAAACCACAAGGAAGCACCAAGTGTTCCCCCCGAAAAGAAACGGCTTCAGACATTCAAATTATATTTTTTAAAAAACTTTAGCAGTGAGAACTATTTGAGAGCAGAACCGGTTATCACGGTCGATGGTAGAATCCCTTTCCAGCCACCTGCTGAAAATAGGACATCGGGTTTTTGCACTAAGCTGGGAGATTAACTTGATGACTTGAATCATCATCTTGTTTTAATGACCCCATAATCCCCTGCGGGGTGGAATCTGGGCATCAGAATGGAGCTGAGTATTTCCTGGCCGGATGCCCTTTCTGTCGCCAGTGCGGAGTTTTGTTCAGCAGATATATTCTCATTGTGTCCAGAGAGGGAAATATCTGCCTCTACCTGGGATTGAACTCACCGCCTCCTGATTGTGAGGCGAGAGCTCCACCTCTAGGCCAACGCACCAAACTTGAAGACTTAAATGACCCTGCCAAACTTGGGGATTTGGTGACCTGAACAGGATGCTAAAGCTTGAAACATACAATCCTCTCGTGCCTTTTCCTGTAGATTTCTGTTGCCTATTTTTAATTTTATTTTTTATTGTTTCTTAATTTCAGGCAACTTCTGAATGGACCTTGGATTACCCTCCCTTTTTTGCCTGGTTCGAGTGTATGCTCTCCTATGCTGCGGTGTACTTTGACAAAGAGATGTTGTCCGTACAGAACCTCAACTATGCCAGCCAAATGACCATCCTTTTCCAGAGGCTGTCAGTGATCGCTACGGATACGCTCTACATCTATGCTGTGTACCAGTAAGTGGTTGTGTCTTTAGTTATCTCCGTTTTTAAGAGCCGTGGTGGCACAGTGGTTAGAGCGCAGGCTATGCCTGCTGACTGTAATTTGGCAGTTCAGATTGAGTCAATCAGGGTGGACTCAGCCTTCCATCCTTCCCGAGGTGGGTAAAATGAGGACCCAGATTGTTGGGGGCAAGAGGCTGACTCTGCAAACCACTTAGAGAGGGCTGTGAAGCAGTATATAAGTCTGTTGGAAGGAAGGAAGGAAGGAAGGAAGGAAGGAAGGAAGGAAGGAGAGGTGTCACAGTCGTTAGAAAACAATATTGCCGCATAACTCACTGCCCACAGCCAGGAGTTCGATCCTGACCAGCTCAAGGTTGACTCAGCCTTCCGTCTTTTCCAAGGTGGGTAACATGAGGACTCAGATTGTTGGGGGCAAAAGGCTGACTCTATAAACTGCTTCAAGGGGGGCTGTAAAGCATTATGAAGCGGTATATATCTTAAGTGATATTGGGAAGTAAGGAAGGAAGGAGCTGTGATGGTGCGGTGGTTAGAACGCAGTATTGCAGGACAACTCTGCTCACGGCTAGCAGTTCAGTTCTCAGCAGCTCAAGGTGACCTCAGCCTTCCCTCCTTCCGAGGTGGGTAAAATGAGGACCCAGATTGTTGGGGGTGACAGGCTGACACTCAGAGAGGACTGGAAAGCACTGTGAAGCAGTACATAAGTCTAAGGGTGCTATTGCTAGCTTCCTTCCTTCCTTCCATCCATCCATCCTCCCTCCCTTCTTCCCCTACTTTTCCTTTCTCTCCCCCTTCTCCCTTATCAGTCTTCCTCCTTCCCTATTTCCTCCTTTCTTCCTTCCTAAGATCATTCTTCCTCCCTTCCTCTTCATCAATAACTTCCTACATTCCTTCCTCCTTCTCTTCTCCCTGCCTCCTTACTTTTCTTTCCTTCCTTCCTTCCTTCCTTCCTTCCTTCCTTCCTTCCTTCCTTCCTTCCTTCCTTCCTTCCTTCCTTCCTTCCTTCCTTCCTCTCTTATTCCCTTTCTCATTCTCTTTCCCGGTGGCACCGTGGTTCCTTTCTTCCTAGTTAGAATGCAGTATTGCAGGCTGACTGCCCACTGCCACGAGTTCAATCCTGACCAGCTCAAGGTTGACTTCCGAAGTAGGTAAAATGAGGACCCAGGTTGTTGAGGGAAAATATGCTGACTCTGTAAACTGCTTCGAGAGGGCTGTAAAAGCACCGTGAAGCGGTATAGAAGTCTTAGTGCTATTGCTATTGGGTGCTCCTTGGGGTCCGGAGAAAAGGGAAGGCGACCACTGATTTCGATGATCCTGGTCTTTCCAAAATACTGTAGAGGTAGTCCTCGACTTACGACCACATTTGAGCCCAAAGTTCCCATTGCTAAGCAAGAGAGCTGTTAAGTGGATTTTGTCCCATTTTACGACCTTTCTTTGCCACAGCTGTTAAGCGAATCGTTGCCGTTGTTAAAGTCAGTGACACAGTTGTGAAGTGAACCGGGCTTCCCCGTTGATTGTGCTTGTCAGGTCGCAAAGGAGGGAATCACATGACTCAGGGGCCCTGCAGCTGTCATAAGTACGAGTCCGTGGCCAAGCCTCTGAATTTTGCTCCTGTGTCCATAGGGATGCTGCAAAGGTCATAAATGTGGAAAACGGTCCTAAGTTGTTGTTTTTTTTCACTGTCAACAACTTTGAATGGTTCACCCAATGGATGGTCGTAAGACAAGGACTACCTGTAGTTGGGGAGGTTGGAGGGAACGTAGATGTTTTTGCTTGATAAGACAATAGCTAGATAGTTTGGGAATGAGAGCCTCCCCCTTAAGGGAATGCTTCATGGGAAATGTAGTAAATACCTCATGGGAAATGTAGTTCACGTCACATGGTCACATCTGTAATCCTGATTGGTCACTGATTTGATCTCTCATTGGGCTGGGGGAGTTTTTTCGGGCATTCTTACCTGGACCATTGAATGGGAGTTTTCCTTTGCTATAACGCTGTGGGATCAAATCCCAGTGCAATTTGATTGCTTATTGTACCCTGTGACTATCATTAAATATTGGACCTGATGATTCTTGACTCTTGACAAATGTGTCTTCTCTTTTATGTACACTGAGACCATTTGCACCAAGACAAATTCCTTGTGTGTCCTATCACACTTGGCCAATAAAGAATTCTATTCTATTATTAGTTACATATTTATACATAATTATACATAGTTTTATGCTCATTCATACCATATTATTTCATCTCACCATAACCTTTCATTCACTGAGGACCTGCACGAGTCAAAAAGAGGGCTGTGAAAATATTTACAGACCCCTCACATCCCGGACATAAACTGTTCAACTCCTATCCTCAAAACGACACTATAGAGCCCTGCACACCAGAACAACTAGACATAAGGACAGTTTTTTCCCCCATGCCATCCCTCTGCTAAACAAATAATTCCCTCAACACTGTCCAACTATTTACAAACTCTGCACTGCTATTGCTGTTAATCTTCTCATCACTCCTTATCACCCATCCCCTCCCACTTGTGACTGTATGACTAACTCTGTCGCTTGTATCCTTACGATTTATATTGATTGCTTCCTAGTGTGATTTGTACCCTGTGACTATCGCTAAGTGTTGTACCTTATGATTCTTGATGAATGTATCTTTTTTTATGTACACTGAGAGCATTTCCTTGTTATGTCCAATCACACTTGGCAATAAAGAATTCAATTCTCTATTCTTTGAATCTTTTCACACTACTGAGGCAATTATTGAGGGAAAAATTGGATGTTAGATGAATCTCAACATAACTGTGAGTTATACTTTGAGGATGCCTAATGAATCCAATAAACTAACTTTGCATGGAAGCCTTTCTAGTGTTTAACTGCTAGTCCCGAGCTGTTCCAGGAGCATGGGACGAGAGCACTCCATAAGATGGGATGCAAGTAAGATTTGTGTGTCTTGGTTTCTTGTTACAGATGCTGCAGTTGTGTCAACGGGAAGCGAGGCGGAAAAGACCTATTGGAGAGCCCCCCGTTTGTTCTTTCAGTCCTCCTCTTGTGGAATTTTGGCCTCTTAATTGTGGATCGTATCCTTCACTCTCCGTTTACCTTTCCTGAAGATACTGACCCATTAACCAAATACGAGAGTCGGGCGAAATAAATAACCTCAGTGTGCCTTTAGACCTACCGAATCTGTTAGGGGTTTAGAGCTAGCTGGAATTGTTATTTAAATTGGACAGACCTCTTGGCTGGGAGGAATTTTTTCTAAAGCAGACGGACTTCCTTATATCAATCTCAGATATTCACTTCCAATACAATGGTTTCCTGTTTGGGTTGCTGCTGCTTTCCATTGCACGATTATTCCAGGTGGTGTTTAGTGCGCCCCCCCCTTCCCTTCCTTCATCCCTCCATATCTCTCTCTCTCTCTCTCTCTCTCTCTCTCTCTCTCTCTCTCTCTCCAAACACACACACTCCTTGACTTCTTCCTTTTCCTGTTTTCCCCACACCAACTGCGTGCGGTGGGTTGAATAGAACGATAGAGGGACTGGCCCAAAGTCACCCAGCCGGGTTTCATACCTAAAGTGGGACTAGAACTCACCGTCTCCTGGCAATTGACCCAAAGTCACCCAGCCAGTTTTCATGCTTAAGGCGGGACTAGAACTCACCATCTCCTGGTGATTGGCCCAAAATCCTCCAGCCAGTTTTCATTCCTGAGATAGGACTAGAATTCACCGTCTCCTGGTGATTGGCCCAAAGTCCCCCAGCTGGCTTTCATACCTAAAGTGGGACTAGAACTCACCGTCTCCTGGCGATTGGCCCAAAGTCACCCAGCCGGCTTTCATGCCTAAGGTGAGCGGCCTAGAATTTACATTATTTCTACGATAATGAACGAAGAAAGGTAATTCTAGAATCTCGAAAAGCTCCTATGTTGCTTTGTTAAACTCTACACAAGGCCCCAAGTTCCTCATTTCCTCCTCATGCTTTGATGAAGACAATGATTGTTTGTTTATTCTAACTCTTTGCTCTCCTTTTCCGTATCATCATTTCTTTCCAGAAAAGATACTTGGAGGGAGCCTTTCTCTTTGCTATCCTCCTACATTTCAAGCACATCTACCTCTACGTAGCTCCAGCCTACGGCATCTATCTACTCCGATCTTACTGCTTTTCCCAAAATAATCCAGGTATGTTGCTGTACGGCCGTTTCACACAGGGTGTCCTTGACTTACAACAGTTTGCTTAGTGGCCATTCAAAGATACAACCAGTGGTGGGAATCAAATTTTTTTTTTTACTGCCAGTTCTGTGGGTGTGGCGTGGTTTGGTGGGCGTGGCAGGGGAAGGATACCGTAAAATTCTCCATTCCCTCCCCACTCCTGAGGGAAGGATACTTCAAAATCCCCATTCCCTCTTCCCCCTCCCCCCACTGACCTGCTTTCCAGCTCCGTTCTCCTGTGCAGGGCAACCAAAGAAGACCCAGCCAATCAGCTAGGACTCAATGGGAGGGGGAGAATAGATGGGGGCGGGGCCAGTCAGGCGGGATTTGCCGGTTCTCTGAATTACTCAAAATTTCCACTACCGGTTCTCCAGAACTGATCAGAACCCGCTGAATATACCAGCTCTGGATACAACCCCACTGAAAAACGTGATTCCTGATCCTTATTCGCACTTATGACCATTGCAGCATCCCCCCCTGGTTGCATGATTTCCGTTCTATGGACGCTTGACAGCTGACTCGCTTTTATGACATTACCAAATTTAAGAACTGCCGCGATTCAACTTCGTAACCGTAGCAAGAAAGGTTGTAAAATGGGGCAAGGCCCACTTTGCAACTGTTTTGCTTAGCCGCAAAAAAAATTTCAGCTCGGTTGTTGGTTGTAAGTCAGGGGCTCCCTGTATTGCAGAATGCAAGGTCTAGTTAGAAAGGTGGTCTGATCTGGCACGACCAGGTTTGAAATTGTATCATCATCATCCTAGCTCTCATTGTATCTAGATGGATCTCTTCGGTGGCGCAGTTTCAGTTTTCTGCGTGTAATCGTGCTCGGATTAATGGTCTGCCTCGTTTCTGCCGTTTCCCTGGGACCCTTTCTGGTCTGGGTAAGGAACCTGTCTGTTTTTTTTTTTTTCTTTTCTGAAAGACCTTTTTACGACCAGTCCTCAAGTTACAGCTTCCTCAATGGAGGCAGTCCTCAATTTGTTCCCAGAATTACGGTCATAAATTGTGCCAGTCATCCAGCTGGCCATCAAGTGACTAACCTCATTCTGCAACTTGTATGTGTGTGTGTATGTTTTTCAATCTTGGCAGCCACGAGAAAGTGTGCGTGTCAGTTCAGCTGGTTGGGGGATTCTGGGAGTCGAAGTCCACATCCCTAAAATAGGCCACGAAATGACCTCAATGAAATGAAGAGAAGATTAATGGGATTTTTCTCCCCTTTAGGGTCAACTCCCTCAACTTTTCTCTCGCCTCTTCCCTTTCAAACGCGGCCTCTGCCACGCCTACTGGGCCCCAAACGTTTGGGCGGTGTATAACTCCCTTGACAAAATGTTGTCGGTGCTTGGTAGGTATCTTAATCCTTTGGTTTCTTCTGTCTGTCCTCCCATCCAGCCATTTTATTCAACATGGACACCACCACCCGAGATCCAGCCGGGTTACTTAGGCAACCGGCTTTGCCCCGTCGCATCGGCCCGTCCCACTCATTCGGGAAAGTAATCCTCTTGTCAGTCAAAAGAATTCCAACTGGCAAGATCTGGGATTTGGTTTGAGCAGAACCTCCCCTCTCTACTAGCACTGATGACATTACCTAGTTTGGTAAGGAAACGTCTGCAAGATAACCGTCAAGCTCAGAGAGCACCAAGGACTCCACAGTCTCCCTTCCCCCTCCCACACACTCTCTCTCTCACACACACACACACACACACTCATCATCTTTTAGCGGCCCCATAATCCCTTGCGGTGTGGAGTCTGGGCAACTGAATGGACCTGAGCGTTTACTGGCCGGATGCCTTTCCTGCCCCCAGTGCGGAGTTTTGTTCAGCAGATCCCTTTTCGTCGTGCCGGAAAGAGAAATATCCGCCTAGGTTCAAACTCACCACCTCCTGATTGTGAGGGCGAGAGCTCTGCCCCTAAGTCACCGCACCACACACACACACACACACACACACATACACACCTACCTCTCTCCTACCACTGGAAATGCTACTTAGTTGAGTAATGAAACATTTGAAAGAAAACCACCAAGCTCAGAGAGGACCAAAGACCCCCATAAATCGTATTACAGATCGTTTTGACTGGGTGCCCGAGCTCATTAACCTCATTAATTATCCTCTTGGCTCTCCAGGGCTGAGGTATCAATTGCTTGACCCTGCAAAAATACCCAAGGCAGCCATGACAGGAGGGCTGGTTCAGGAATTTCAGCACAGCGTCCTTCCTTCTGTGACCCCACTGGCAACCTTATGCTGCACCGCCGTCTCAATGCTGGTGAGTATAAACCATTGTCCCACCTGTGTATTTTGCTGTCTTTTTTCATTTTATTTATTTTTTTCTTTCCTCTGGCGCAAATCCTGTTGAATTTCAGTACGTTCCCATCTCTAGTGGTCCACAATTTCCTTAAAAAAAATAGCTCTTCTTTGACAAAACTGCCATGCAGGCAACGCTCAGGTAAAACTTTTCCTAGGCAAGAAGTAGAATAACCATTTAAAAAAAAAAACCCTAAACGTTACTGTGCCCGATTCTTAACAGAGGCATAAACTGTTAAATTGGAAGGTCCTTTTTTTTCCGCTGTGCAGCTAATGCAGATTTGACGTGATGTTAAAGCGTCAAGGTGTCAACTCATAAAATATTTCTATGGTCTTTTTAGAGTTGCCAACAGAAAGGGAGGGAGGGGGAGAAAGGGGGTTTGAAAGAGCAGCACAGCAGATTGGAAAGCGAAAGTGCATTCCATAAATAGCTTTTCAAAGATAAGTCACTAGGCGACTGAAGTTTCTGCCGCGCACAATTCAAACTGGAGAGCCTGATTGATGACTCTTGGCTATGAAGGTGTCCCATTGGAGGATATGAATTATGACACACCCAGTGGGGTGGGGGAAAAGCCAGGGTCAAGGGTGACACTGAATGATGTGTGTCAGAGTCGGGTATACCCCAGGCAGTGCCGGACATGTTAACTCCTTTTGAAGTTTTGGCTCGAGACTCAATTATTTAATTGTGGGGGTAACTGCCAGAATCCTGACACAGGGTTAAAACGCTGGATCCAGTCTTGAAAATCCCTAGTCACAGTTAGATTTTCTTCCGTCTAAACTAGGGGTGTCAAACTGGATTTCTTCGAGGGCCAGGTCAGCATTGTAAATTCATTGTCAGGATTCCAGCAGTTACTCCAATTAAATCATGAGCCTCGAGCCACACTCCCAAAACTAACAAGAATTTATTAGAAGTTAACATTCTGCGTCCGGCATTGCTGAAATACGTAATTCACTGTCACCGTTGATCCTGCTTTCCCCCCCGACTCCTCTAGGTGTATCATCCAACGAAACACGTCCATAGCCAAGAGTCACCAATCATGCTCTCCAATTAGGTTTTTCTGTGGCAGAAGCTTCAGTCATCTAATCAGTCTTCGAAGAAAATATGAATGGAATGTACTTTCGATTCCACACTGCTGCCTTCTCTTTGAAACTCCCCCCTTCTTTCTGTTGTCAACTATAAAACGTGTATACAAAATGTTTTATGAGTTGACATGCAGGCCAGGAAGGGGGTGGGAGTTGGGACGGACGGTTCCTGCAGCACTCTGGCAGCTAAAATGGGGCTCGGGGTCCCACGCACAGACCCCAGCACCCATTTTCAGCCTGGACAGCCTGCAGCATTTTGCCGGCCAAAAAGGAGGTGAGGTCCCCCAGCATCCCATTTGGCCACTAGAGGCACTGTGGGCAAGTCCTTAGATATTTCCAGGCCGGCCCCACAAGCCAAGATCTAACCACCCTTGAGTTTGACACCCCTGGTCTAAACTGAATCCTGCTCAAATGATGAGCATGTACGACGGGCTGTACAAACATTAATTTGGCAAACTCTGGGAGACGGGAAGTCACAGGGCCCTGGTGTACTATGGGCCATGGAGTCGCAAAGAGTCAGGCATGGCTTAGAGACTCAACAACAACTGTCAGGGTTCTGGCAGATACCCCCAATTAAATCGTGAGTCTCGAGCCAAACTTCCAAAACTTCAAAAGGATTTATTAGGAGTAAACATGCCAGCACTGCCTGGGTATGACCGACTCTGAGACACATAATTCACTGTCCCCATTGACCCTGGTTTTCCCTCCGCCCCCCTGGGTGTATCGTAATTCATATTCTCCAATGGGACACCTCCCTAGCCCAGAGTCATCAATCATGTTCTCCAGTTAGATATATGTGTGGCAGAAATTTCATTCCCCTAGCTTTTTCGGGCCCGGTTCCTAACAGATCACGGCCCCGGTGGGGTTGGGGATCCCTGGTCTAAAGGGCCCCCCCAAAAAAAGTTTGAAGGCACCTTTCTCTAGGGCAGGACAGACAAGAAAGGCCTCCGTTGATTTGATGACCCGCTTGATGGTGGGAGACCCACTGAAGCTCTGTTTCTGCCTGTTGTTTCTAGCCTTCTGTTTTCTGTCTTTGGTTTAAACCCCAAGGGCCCAGAGGATTCCTCAGGTGCTTGGTTCTCTGTGCGCTAAGCTCCTTCCTGTTCGGTTGGCACGTCCACGAGAAAGCCATTCTCCTCGCCATTCTCCCTCTGAGGTAAGAGGGCGGTCACTGCTGACCGTTGTGAGGGGCGAAGGGAGCCGTTGAAACCCTGCATGGCGTAGGGCCAAGCTTCGCCCCGTCGTATCAGCCTGTCCCACGCATTCAGGCAGGGAAGGCATTTTGCAGGCCCTGTCGGTCAAAAGAATCTCTCGGCTGGCAGAGTCTGGGAAGCAGGAGGTCTGCCCTTGCGTGGCGGAACATCCTGCCCTCAGAGGTGAGGAAAGCCTCCCCGTTTATAATTTCATCAGTAATTTAAAATGTTTAATACTAAGTTATTCTGGGGGTAACATTTACTGATTATATAGCACAGAGCCCCTCTCCCAAGGGGAGACAAGCAGTTCAGAAGTCTTGACAGGGGGAGAAAGGGAGAGAAGGCAATGAGCGAAAGAAAAAGAAGGGGAAGGGAGAAAGAAAGAAGGAAGGGAGAGGAAGGAAAGGAAAAAAGAAAGAAAGAAAGAGAAAGAAAGAAAAGGAAGGAAAAAAAAAAGAAAGAAAGAAAGAAAGAAAGAAAGAAAGAAAGAGAAAAGGAACGAAAAGAGAAAGAAGGAAAGAAAGAAAGAAAAGGAAGGAAAGGAAGAAGAAGGAAGGAAAGAAAAAGGAAGGGAAGGAAGAAAGGAAAGAAAGAAAGAAAAGGGGGAAGGAAGAGAGGAAAGAAAAAAGAAAGAAGGAGGGAGAGGAAGGAAAGAAAGAAGAAAGGGATGGGAGAGGAAGGAAGGAACAGGGGATGGGAGAGAGAAAGAAAAGAAAGGAGGGAAGGAAAGAAAAAGAAAGTTCTGATCCCAAATACCCACAGACAAATACAGCAAAGTCTGGAATTGGGAATTCTTTTAGCTTTCCTAAGAATCCAGCCCTCCCTCTCCCTTCACTGACTGAGGAACCAGGACAGATCTCTCTGCTCAAACAACCACCAAACTGGACAGAACTGTGAAGCAGCTGGTGAAGAAAATTTACCTGAGGTTTTTCAGCAAGACAGTCCAAAACATACCTCCAAATGGGTCCAAAAGTACAGGTAGTCCTCAACTTCCGGCCATAGCTGAGCCCCAAATTTCAGGGCTAAGCGAGACCGTTGTTCAGTGAGTTTTGCCCCACTTTACGACCTTTCTTGCCAATGTTGTTAAGTGAATCACTGGACTTGTTAGGTTAGTAACACGGTTGTTAAGTTAAATCTGGGTTCCCCATTGACTTTGCCTATCAGAAAGTCACAAAAGGGGAATCACAAAATGCTCAGGTGATCGAAATCCGGGCCCTTGGCAACTGCTTCATATTTATGGACGGTCGCGGTGTCCCTGGGGGTCACATGACCGCCTTTTACAACCTCCTTGAGCAGCAAAGTCAATGGAGAAGGCAGATTCACTTAAAGCCGTGCTGCTGACTTAACAACTGCAGTGATTCACTTAACAACGGTGGCAAGATAGCTTGTAAAAGGGGGAAAGATTCCCTTAACAGCTGTCTCGCATTAGCAACAAAATTTTTGGCTTCAGTTGTGGTTATTTGTCAAGGATTATCTGTATTTGTAGTATCAGTCGACAAGCATGGCATCTTTGAGAGATAAAAGCAGAATCCTTTTTTTTGAAATATTCCTCTTTTTGTATTGTTCCATTCTCAGCTTGCTGTCTGTGGAGAGGTCAAGAGATGCTGGCAGTTACCTAATTCTGTCCACTACGGGGCATTTTTCCCTCTTCCCACTGCTGTTTACCACACCAGGTATATTTCATTTCTTGTGGTTTGTAACCGTTTTTTAAATGAATTTGGCCTCCAGTCCCCTAATCATCTTTTTCGCTCTTCTCTGCACTCTTTCCGGAGTCTTCAACACCATTTTTTAAAATTGTGGGCGACCTAAACCGGATACAACATCCCAAATGTGTTCTTACTAAAGCGCTAACAACTTCATGTGATTTTGATTCTATCCCTCTGTCAATGCAACCTAGGACTGCCTTGGTTGCTAGTCCCAACACCAGACTGGGTCCAAATTTGCCCTACTATTAATGTTTTGGTAGTGCTTGGATTAAGTCGGTATTTCCATGTGGAAGAGGATGGATGAGTGGCTAGCCTGAACAAAATCCCACGGCATCGATTTAAGCAGGGCCTCTACCGTTTTGTCTGGGCCGTACATGTCAATCCATGACCAATGAGTCTTCACCCAGAAGGGCATAAGCTCGACATGACACAGGATACCTAAATGGGAATACTCTTTCCCGCAATACATCTGTCATGGAGTTTGCTGCTACAAAATCTTTGTTGTTTTGTCTTTCAGAGCTGCCCATTAAAATACTGCTGATGCTCCTCTTTTCAGTGTACAGCTTCTCCTCCCTGAAGGCCCTCTTCAGGTAAGAAAGAAATAATTTTACAAATAAAGAGAAAAAAAACCTTCCCCGTTATCACAGGATTCGGTTTTGCACGCTGTCCCATCTTAGGGCAGTTAAGCTAACAATAAAGGAGAATATTTGTCGCTCCAGGTTGAAATAAGAGGTTCTTGGTAATCTCTGGTTGTTTTCTTAACAGATGTTTCAGCACCCAGCTAGCTAACACCATCAGTGCTAGAAGGGAATGGGGTTGATGAAGAAGAGGAGGAGGACGACGACTATGGGGCCCTCAGGGCTCTCTTAGGTTGCTTGTTTGCTTGCAGACATTTCATCACCCAACTAGGTAACAACATCAGTGCACTGGGTACGTCTGCAAGGAAGCAACCAACCTCAGAGAGCAGCAATAGGATTTGGCTGGCTCAGATGATTATATTGATTGTTCGATCGTAGGCGGCTCTACTTGAAAGTAAAACACCAACGGTGCATTGGGAGGGTTGCAAGAAGTCGGAAGTCCAGTCTACCAGCTTGCTTCCTCGGTGGCAAATCAGAATAGAATCCAGGATAACTGAGTTGGAAGGGAATTTGGAGGTCTTCTAGTCCAACCCCCTTCTCAAGCAGAAAACCCTATACCGTCCCACACAGATTAAAAAGCACCCACACAACTGGTTGCTGCTGGATTCGTTTGGCTTCACTTAAAAGATAAGGGGGCAGATAGCGGTACAGGTAGTCCTCAAATTATGACTGTAATGGAGCCTGCCCGTTAACAGTCAGAAGCCTTGAGATAAGTTGTAATATGATCACCTCACTTGATGCCTTCCCTAGCCCCCCGGTCCCCACCCATGTTGTCCCCAATGCAGTTGTTAAGGACAGAACGGAACGCCTTGGGAGTTCTAGCACAGGCCCAGACACTCTGGGCCTCCCAAGGCCTCTTTCACACCCTAAGGCACCCTGTGTTCCACTTCCTGTCCTTCAAGGGCCCTGATAAAGATTATGAATGAATAGTCTTATTCTCTTTCCCCCAAAGATTAGAATAGCCCCCAATCTGATGCTCTTCCGGAAGGCGCTGAACACCTGGTTGTGCCAGCGGGCCTGGGGAACGCAGAACAGGATGGAGCCCATTTAAATGGCTCGTGAGATGTATTGTCGCCAGGGTGGAGGGTTATTATTTTATTCATGTACTGTATTATTTGATTATTCTCTTTTCTTGGTTTTCTTGTTTTATATGTGAGGTTTTACCCTGTTTTCCCGAAAATACGACCTGCTCTGAAAGTATGCCTTAGCTTGATTTTTACATGTGTGCCCAACATAAGCCCTATCCTCAAAATAAGCCCTAATTAAGATCCCGCCCAGTCCAGCATGCACGGGTAAAAATTAAGCTAGGATGGGGATGGCGGGAGGAGCTGCCGTACAACTTACCTTTGGACGGTTGTAGCCAGGCCTCACACACCCCGACACCTGCCTCACCGGCCCATTTCTTCTGCATCTGGCAAGGCTTTCGTGAAAGCCTCTGGAGCTGATAAGAAAGCTCTGGATCGATCCAGAGCTCTGTTACCGGATGCAGAGGCCTTCAGGAAAGCCTTGCTGGCCATAGAAGAATCGGTTCCTGAAGGCCTCTGACTGCGAAAAGGAGGCGGGGGTGGGGAATGCATGCAAGTGAGGTTAGTCAGTGGACGACGTCCCCTGAAAATAAGACCTGGTGCCTTTTTTTGGTGGCAAAAAAATAAAATAAGACAGGGTCTTATTTTAGGGGAAACACGGCATATTCCTGTAAGCTGCCTTGAGACGCCTTGTGCAAATAGGCAGCAATATAAATTTCCTAAAACAAAGAAATGAAATTTTTTTAAAAAAAGGATTTAAAAAAGTCCTCCATTGTCCTGTCTCCATAGGAACGAGCCTCTGCTTCACTGGCTGGAAACGGTCTACCTCATTGGGCTGATACCCATAGAAATCATCTGTGAAATTGTGTTCCCGTTTACTTCCTGGGCTCAAAAACTGCCTTTCCTGCCTTTGTTGCTCACCTCAGTGTATTGTGCTTTCGGCATTATTTATGCCTGGCTGAAGCTCTACATCTCGGCCTTCATAGGACCATCGGAAGGCAAACCCAAAAAAGAGCAATGATTGTATATCATGGGTTCCAAGCCGGCAAAGATCATTCCAGAAAGTTCACAACCGCAACAGGGGCTAACATTGGACATCCTGTGCCAATTCCAGAAATGGAAGTTTAAAACTCGTTTTTTAAAGATGTGGAGACCTGAAACGAATTGGAAAGTAATTAGGTTTTTTTAAACCGGTATGACCTGAATGCAATATTGGTTATTTCGATAATTGCGGTTGCAAGAGAGAAAAAAATCAACGTTTTTGCTTATTTTTCTTTCAAATTATTCTGTCTTCAAAGGCCGTCGGGATGTGCTGATAATAAATACAGAGGGAACGGGAACAATTTCTTTCTCCCAAGTTTGAGGTGTTATATATATATATATTCCTTATTTTGAATTATAAGGAAAAACAGATTTGCAAATTTAAGAGATGGGACTTTGCATGTATTAAAAATAAAAAAGGACACAGGCTGAATTCCCCAACTCTATTACAGGATCACTGTTCTATAGAAAATGTTACTATCATGCAGGGGAAAAAAAATGTGAATAAAGGATTCATTTTTTGTATCTGTTCCCTTGTCTGTGTGGAATTTATAATTGGAGATATATTTTACTTTATTGTCATTGCACTCGTACAACGAAATTAAATACCATCTTCAGTGACTTTTATGACTGAAAATAAACACAAACAGACATCCTTCACATTCTATACATTGAATTGAAAAACCCTGATACTGCATTCATATTGCACAATACAGTAGAATTCAACAGAGTTCAATTCAATAGCCCTGGGATAGAAGCTGTTTTTCAGCCTATTTGTCCTTGTTTTTATTATCCTGTACCATCTGCCAGACGGTAATAGTTTAAAAAAAAGGGTTCCCAGAACGAGATGCATCTTTGAGGATGTTCTGAACTTTCTTAAGGCAGCGGGAGCTATAAAGCTCTTCCAAAGAGGGGAGAGGGTAACCAATGATCCTCTGGGCAATGACATTAACCCTCTGGAGTGCTTTCCTATCTGCCACTGTGCAATTGGCAAACCATACAGAGGTGCAGCGATAGAAGGTCACCAGCAGTTTTTCATAGTTGTTTCCTGAGAAGTCTTGGGTAGTATCATCTCTGCTGGGCCCTTTTGACCAGGGTTGCAATGTGAGCCCCCCAGGTCAGGTCCTCTTTTAGGGTAACACCCAGAAACTTAAAACTGGCCACTTGCTCCACTTGGTCTATTTATCCAAGTAAATCAGATTGGATTGGATTTGCAATCTTTATCCAGTTGCCTTTCTCTCACTGGGATGTTGCTGCTCTCATTCATTTCTCTTTTTGCAATTCTGCCCCCAC